>NC_045455.1:25766368-25777177 GCF_002776525.5 Piliocolobus tephrosceles
CACACACACACACACACACACACACACACACGCACGCACACGCACACACACGCACACACACACACACGCACACACACACACACACACACGCACGCGGGTCTGAAGCTATACATTACAATTTTGACTATAAGCAATTTTGGAAAAGATACACGACACAAAACATAAATAAAAAGTAATCAAAATATTTTTTGAGGTATTTGTTTGGAAGAGAAAAAACTACTCCCAGACACCTTTTAATCTTTGCCTCCAAAAATAACCATTAATAGCATTTTATTCTGTTATCAAATAACCATTAATAGCAATAATATTTTTAGAAACATTTCTTAAAATGGGCATCATTTTTAAATGCCCTTAAAGATGTAAGATAAAATATGTTAAGATTCATTGCTTTTTATACTCTCATATGTGTTTCTTTAATGCTAACCTGTTTTTGGCAATTAGATCTATTTCACAAAGATAATGAAGTTAATTTGGGATTTTAAAAAAGGTTTATTGTCAGCCTCACCTCCTATGACTCATTCGTTCAATACCAACTTAAGACAATAACATTAACATATTATCTACCATTTCCTACATACTATTCCAATAGCTTTTCAAATACTGAATGATTTAATCATTTAATGAATTTTTTATTTTTATAAGGATTTTAGAGATAAAGAAACTCATTTTACAGAAAAAGAAAATAAGAAAATGAGAGCAATTTATGTTCCAGAAAGTCACATGCTGGTTAATGGTAGGACTGGTGCAATTCTCCCAACTGTGTTTTCACTCACCACTCTACACTACCTCATCTGCTTACGCATAGATGATGTGATTTTATTGTCACATGCATTGGGAATTCTAACATACAGCTAGCTAAACTAAATACTTCCATAAAAATTCACAGTAATTATTTTTAAAAAATCATTTAAAAATATATTGCCAGCGAATCAGGTGTTTTAGAATGCATACACGAAGCTACAGAACATATTTCATATAGATACTTGCATTACCTGATTTACACTGAGAACATCATTATTCAGTCATCTAAATACTCAAACACACCACCATCAATAGTCAGGTTCATTTATCTTTAATGTTAAGATACATAACATTGTGTTATTTTAAATGGAGTTGAAAGTAGAATTCACTCATTTTTCCTGACATGTACAATATGATCGCCAGATCAGATTGTACCATCAATGAGCTGAATATTTGGAAAACATTGTGTCTTTGTGAAATCAATTCATATGACCTGCTCTAATTGTTTTTATGCAAGTGTTGCATAACATTTCCATGTTATGAAGTCCTGCTTCTTATTTTAGTTTGTCCTGGGACAAACTATAGAAATTAAGTGCAAGGCAAATATTTCATCCAAATCCTTTTTATTCCATTCTCTGTAGTTGGTAGAATTTGCTAGTTTTTTATCAAATTACATTTTCTGTGTTTTGCTTTCTCTTATTTTCCTTTCAACTTGTTTTTGTCATTTATTCATTTTAATCTCCTGCATTATACATACATTCTGTTGCATTATGCACATACATATGCTTATATAAGCTATGTATTAACTATAAACTATTTGTAAACATAGTTACAAATAATACTGAATAATAGAAAAATATATAGTTGTGTTAATCTGTTCTCACACACTAATAAACATATGTCCAAGACTGGGTAGTTTATAAAGGAAAGAGGTTTGATGGACTCACAGTTCCACATGGCTGGGGAAGCCTCACAGTCATGGTGGAAGACAAAGGAGGGGCAAAGGCACATCTTACATGGCAGCAGGCAAGACAGCATGTGCAGGGGAACTGCCCTTTATAAAACCATCAGATCTCATGAGAATTATTCCCTATCATGAGAACAGCATGGGAAAAACCTGCCCCCATGATTCAATTACCTCCCACTGAGTCCCTCCTAGGACATGTGGGGATTATGGGAGCTAAAATGGAAGATGAGATTTGGGTAGGAACACAATGAAACCATATCAATAGGTAGATGAATTAAATAGCGTTATAAAGGTATTAGGACTTCATTTTCATTTAGAATGTCATAAGCACTTTCACATAAATTTATGTAATTTGGGTACATGAAACTTTCAATACTTGCCTAATCTACCACTAAAAATCTTTACCACAGTTAACTATTTCTGATGCAGTGAATCTGGTCAGTGTTCTCCAAATTGCTCACCAGCTTCTGTGTTTAACTCATTAGGTATCTAACAGTAGTTATTGATTTATATATATTCCACAGAATGAATTTCACATTCTAGACTTATAGTTAGTTAACACAAAAGCAAATATTCCCCAAAATTTGTCTGTCAATATCTGACATTCAGATGTCCCTCACTCCATGGAGGTACACAAACTTTCCTGAAACAAACGAAAAAAACCTTTTATTTTTATCAGAGCCCAAATTCTCTCCCTTTATTACATGGAAATTGTTTTGTTAGATAAATGCTTTGATCAGCATAATGACATGAAGGGTAAGTCCCTCCTAGGGCCGTGTTTAATAAAACATAGTTATTCAATGTTCTGTCAGTCAGGTACTGGCTGCAATTTTGAAAGGACATTTTTCTTAGACAAAGGTGAAAGTTGCATTTTACTCATAGTAGTGAAAATTTAGTAGAGAGTGGTGAAAAATGTTATAGGTCAGGAAAAATAAGAGAGTGAGATAAAAAATAAAGATATAAAATGGATAGGTAAATTTAATTTTTGCTTTTGAATTTATGCAATTAGAATAGTGTGTCTGTGTTCCTATGAAAACTTCGGTAGTTTCTCCTTGTCTACTTTGAGACATATATCCATATATTAATATTACCTCAGTGTGAGGACAGAACAATAGCAAGGCTACTGTTTTGTGGACATCTCTAGCTCTGTGGCACTATTATTTCTTGGATAAGATCATCTCATATTCTTCTCCAAGTGTTCCTCTTCGAGCTCAAAAATAATTAAGCAAATAGACACCTTTGAAAAATTCAATGAGGCTTATTATGCAAGGAAAATAACGTTTCTACTTGTATTTCCTTAAACTTTACATTCAACTTGCGATTCTCACTGTATTTATAAGTGAAATAAGTTTTTTGATAAAATTAAAACAACTTAAGTCTTCACTTGTTCTTTGGTTTATGCTCAATTAACTTGTAAATTTGACAGATTAAATTTTTCTAACCATCTATGACTGTTTATAAATTTCATTAAATAATCATGACACTTCAGATTACAATTACAAGTTCAATATGTATAATTCTTTCAAGCACTTCAAAACACTTAATAAATTAGACTTTAAGAGCCAGTATGCAATTTGCTGAATTCCATCTGCCTACCAGGGAGACCACCAATGTGCCACAAGGTTAAGAATTTGTGAATTTAAAACCATAGGTAGGGATGTTGGAGGGCAGAGCTTGAAGACATAGACCTGAATGAGGATGAGTTAATTTAATTTGTGCCATAGGTAATGCTAAGACAGAAGTGATATTAAAATGGCTGTAGGATGTTTGTAAACTTGATCCTATGTTCCTCTCTAGAGGTTTCCAAGGATAACTAATATATCAAAAATAAAGACATATTGAAATTATATATATATAAGTGTGTATATATGTGTATACATGTGCTAGGTTGTTACCAATTATTAACAAATGTCTTATCACTTGGATATATTATAATTATGTATTTTTAATTTTTATGTTCTGTTAATGAAGTTTCAAGTATTTTGGTGCAATAGTTAGCATGGTGACAAGTTTCCAAAATTACCTTGAAAATATGCATCTTAAAATTCTTGAAGCAATACGTATTGCTGAAATAATTATTTTTTTAATTTTGCTTTATCAACTGATTTTCTCAGGATTCTGTTACCTATATAAACCGATTTAAAAAAAAAAACTGGCATGTTCCATGTGGAAAGATGAGATATGTAGAAGGATGTTGACTATATTTAAAGTATAAAATAATCCATTTGTAATAATATAATTATTACACACATGAGCATACATATACACACATATAAATGCTACAGTTCAAACATTTTGAAATTGTAACTCCTCTAGGATGTCTACATTGTATTGGATTGCACTATTTTATGAGTAATGACAACAATGTGGGATTGCAAAAGTTTTTGAGCACTTCCTAGTTTCTAGGTGCTACCCTAAGCATCTTCTTGGTTACTGGCTAGGGTTATTTTTCATTTTTAAAATTGTTTCACAAATATTATAAATGGTCTTTGAAATGATTTAATTTAGATTTCTTGTGATGTTCATGTTTTTATTCTTTTGTTTCATATTTCAAGTGAAAAGGAAGTTGTCTGACCTGTTATTATTGTAGTGCAACTAAAAGCTTTCATTGTACATTGCATTCATGAATCATATTAATTACAAGGTGATGGCTCGTATTGTTTTCACTTTGAAATCTTTGGATTTGTCATGATTTACATCATCTAAGACTCTCTATATTTTCCTAAACCCTGAAAAAAACTTCAAAATTAAAAATTCACGAAGTGCTGCCCTTAATGCCTTTTTAGAACTTTCTGGATATATATTTTCAAGCATATTTCATCTTTATTGGTTTGTTCTTATTTTCTTTCTTGAATCTGTTGTGAAAATATTCCATATATTTATTTAAATATTTATATTAATATTCATAAACTATATTTAAAAATTTTAACTTTTCTTCATAAATTGATTATTATTCTGTCTCTTCAGTATCACTATATACATGTTGTTGCATTTTTCAACCAATTTGTTTTCAGCACATGTGTTTATTTCTAATTCTTAAGATATGTTTGTGTCAATTTCATTGTTTTATCTTGTTTCTAACTCAAACAATTTATCTTTTAATTTTGATAATTAACTTATCCCTTAAATGTATTATAAAAATCACTATATTTAGTTCAATTGATAACTGAATAAATTAATCACTTGGCATATGAATTTACTTAGTCTAATTTAGATTTCTTGGAATATTTATCACATTTTATATAATTATCCATAGAATGTTTACCTACCTCAATGGGCCTTAAATTCATACATATGTATGGTTATATATGATATCCCTATAGTTAGGATATATTTATAGTTGGGATATATCCTAACTATGAATTGTACATATATATCCCATTCAGCATTACGTTCCCTTTGCCTAGCAGCATGTCTGGTATGTAAAACTTATCCAATAAATATTAGTTAGAACAGATCTAGTCTATCTGCTAGTCATATATATTTGCATATATTTATCTTATTAAGTTATATTTAACTCTATAGTTAAAAAGAGTTTCTTTATTTTTCTTCCACTAGCATTGGAACTAATATATCCATTTCAGTATAATTCTAATTGGCATATGACAGTAAACTGTTATATAATAATTGTTAAATGAGAAATTGTTTTACTATAAATTATCTTCTTCTAACAGCTTTTTTTTTTCCCCACAGCAGATACCTCTTTTCTTCTAGTAGCAGAAATCCCCATCTGATGTCAATTCCTCATCATAATAAGGGAATGTAATCAAGGATTTGCTAATAATATGAATAGATGTGCAGTGACGGACAGAGGGGGTATAGTGGGTTTATTCTTCTTAGGGCAGTGACCTTGTGCTCTGTAACCCAAGGGTGAAAGCTCATGCACTCTTAACAACAAGTAAATTGTAACAATATGCCCCAGATACTTCTTCATTTATTTGTAAATTATATACAGCTTAGTCTATTCTGAAAATAAAGTTTTCAAAAATTTGTAAAACAAATATACTTTTCTTTACTATGTAAAATTAAATGTCACTAAGAGTAAAAATATTTACTTGGCCAATTTTGTTCACTTGGGAGCTTCAGCACTTACTGATCATTAGAGTTACCCTGATTTTTGTCTTTCTTGAGTACTGACGTTGAGCTAGTCTTTTATTTGTCAGTCCCCTTATTTTATCAATAAACAATATTTTGTAGTTAGTATCAGTTACTGTTGCTTGCAACTGCAGAAAAATAATAAGGAATACAAAATAAGTAAAGTTAGTATTGAAGTATAGATAAGATACCCTCAAGGACATGTGTGGTATTGGGCCAAGATGTAGAAAAAGCCACAGATTTCTACTATCATAGACACATTCACAGGATTGAAGGAATGCTTAGAACACTGAAAAGGGTACTTGGTTCTACATATACTAGTCAATTTGAGGAAGGGATCGCATGACTCTGGTGGCACTCACCAAATACCATACCCTCCCATGGCCTTCCATTACTCCATTGCTTCTTGTCATAAACTTCACTTAAAGTAAACTTTAAAAATAAAACTTAAAAAAAGGAATAAAAAATGTTTGTGTTTTTGTTTCCTTTTTTTTTTTTTTTTTTTTCGGCAATATAGTCAGTTAACTTGGCTCCATGGGAAATATTTTATGTTTATTTTTTTCAAAATTACCTAATTTTTCAAGGGATTGTATTGTAAAATTGATCCAGCTTTATCCATTCTCTCAGTTGTGCCTTATGTCAGATTTATTTCATTTATATCTATTTATAAACAGGACCAATTTACTACCTGCAAAAATCCATGCAGAAATGATTCTCCTGTGGCTTGAGGTATTGCGATTTGTGTTTTAAATAATTTCAAATGTAACCTAAATCTCTTATAAAATTCATCTTCACCTTCTTCTCTGTTACGAAACCGTGCTGTGCTTTGATGAAATAGGCGAGCATGCACATTGATCACCATTTTTAATCATTTCATAATTCTGATATTCTAATAATCATAAGTTACATTTTTCTCTTTGCAGATGATTAGATTTTGTGTGAAGTTCTTTAAAGCAATGCAACAGTAGTGGTTAATATATTTCAGAAGCGCCAATGAGTTCTTAGAAATCTGTTCTCTCTGAATTCTAGACAATGGAATAGATATATCATAATTTCTGTTGCTACAGGTTCTAAAACAAGACAAAACTACAGGCATCTGTTGTTTTCTGGATCCATCATTTACATAATTATATAATTATAACTTCCTTGGCCGGGCGCGGTGGCTCAAGCCTGTAATCCCAGCACTTTGGGAGGCCGAGACGGGTGGATCACCAGGTCAGGCGATCCAGACCATCCTGGCTAACACGGTGAAACCCCGTCTCTACTAAAAAATACAAAAAAACTAGCCGGGTGAGGTGGCGGGTGCCTGTAGTCCCAGCTACTCAGGAGGCTGAGGCAGGAGAATGGCGTAAACCCGGGAGGCGGAGCTTGCAGTGAGCTGAGATTCGGCCACTGCACTCCAGCCTGGGCGACAGAGCGAGACTCCGTCTCAAAACAAAAAAACAAAAAAACAAAACAACTTCCATATCCTTTGAGTCTTGCTTATTTAAATTTTATATATTTCAAACATCTCGCCCCTGTTCTTTATTGTGGTGATGTTGGTTTTAATAATACTAGCTTAGTTTGTCACTCGGTAACTGCATTTGTATTGCTGCCATCAAGTTAATTTTCTCTCCTATAAGCCTAAGTCTTCAGAAAATAGAAACAAAGTGTACCCACTTCTCAGACTGAGTTCATTTCATGCTGTTTTGTTTTTTTCCATTTGAATTAGAGTGTTGTGTGAAGATTCTAAAATCTGTTTCACACATTGCATTATTTTTTAGAATATTAAAATAAAATTTCAGAAACGTTTTACTCTCTCATGACTAAGATATATTTAAATGTTTTGAGGTAAAAATCATTGTCCGAAAGTATGAATTCCCATTACTTCTGTTATCTATTACAAATAAAACAAGATTGCCATATTGTCAGTTTGCTTTATTTATTATTATTATTTTTTACTAATAACTCCTAAAGAACACAAGCCAGACATTGGCATTGTTGTTTAAAAAGCTAATAGTCTTATTTCCTAGTCTTTTTCACATTTGATTTTACTCTGTCAACTCTTTTCTTAAATTTTGTTTCTGTTTCTTGCATAAAAAAGGATTTCCCTTGTATAGTAAATATAAACTTTGGAAGACTTTATTCAAAGTGAATACAACATAAGTTGAATTTAATCTTTTTAAAAAATAAATAATGGTCTTTCAGATTATTAAAGTGTAACACTTGCCAATTGTTTCTGATCACTTTTGGTAAAAGAAAATATCATTTGAGACTTACTTCTGAGGTGTAAGGTAGGAAGAAAAGTGATCTTTTCCGTTAATATCTTAATTTATGCACCTTAACAAGTGCAAAGATTTCTCATATAATCAAACTCCAATTAAAATATTATCAGATTCCTTCAAATAATCATAACTATAAAATAGCAATTTGACAATATCCAGAATTAGGTATTTATTGCCATGTAAATCTAGTTATTTTCAGGAGGAAAATTATCATACATAATTTATAGTTGAAGAAATTGGAAAATACTAGCAAGGCAGAAATGTCAATAAATCACAGTGTGATATTAAAAAATATTTCTTACCCTAAAACATATAAAATTTTAAAGTATTTGCCCAGAACAGTAAAGAGGAAAGTGAGATTCTTAAACCAAAATCTGTTTTTTGACTTAGTGCTGAATACATATATGCTTTTGTATTCATTTTTGTAGTTTATATTCATTTTTGTCAACTTTTGCTTCATTAAAATGTACATGTAAGAATCATACAGGTTTTTGACAAACATGGATGGAATTTCACAGCTGATTGAGATAATGCTATATCTTTAACTTTATGTAAAGAAAAGACATATGATTATTTTCCTCTAATCCAAATTTCATGATTTTAATTGACTCTGATATAGGTGAAATTTCTTTTCCCAAATCATTCTGAAGAAATTTTAATAATAGGAAAAGTTTATATTATAGTGGTTAATCTGAATCTAATACTTGTTTAATCAGATCATTTTATAAAACATCACTGCTAAAAGTAGAATAGAGTGGACTGTTTGTCCAAAAGCCTTAGCAATATGTTAAATATATGTAAACAGATAAACAATGACTTTACTGATGTATCATATTGTATTGACAAAATATTTTTGTGTAATAAGAAAGACTGCCAACAGAAACAGTGTTAACTTACCTACTGTCACTTACTCATTTTGTGCCACTTCCAGATCCTGACAGTTCTATTAAAAGAGCAGACATTGAAAAGTCATTAAAGAATATAGACTCTTAGAGATGCACTAAGTAAGCTGGTAGAAATAATCACTCAGCAAAAAAGGAGATGTATGTGGTAATGTGAGGCGGGGAATATGTATGTATGCAAATATATATTTTGCAATTAGTTATTTACAAAGGAAGAGTGAAATAGAATTTTAAAAATTATCAATGATTACCTATTGATGCTGCTTGAAAGATTGTATCCTTTATTTGATATTCTGAAACTCTAATAATTTATTCTACAACCTGTTATATTATTTTCTATTCTACCCTAAGGACAAATATGTTTATTTTCTAAATAAATTATGAGCATCTTGAATAACAGGGTTATATTCTATTATTCTTTCAATATCTTAATTTACTTTGTGCAGTTTTTGGTTATTTTTGGGTAGAAACATGGATAGATGATATAATAACTTAGGTTTCTGTATTTTATAACATACCATAAATTCTGAAATCTTGTACAGGTACATATGTATAATTGAAAATATTCAACTGTGGGGAATAGCACATTAATAGAAAAAGTAACTTATTGTTGTTAAGATTGTTACTGATACCACTACTGTCTGCTGACATCATATCATATACTGCAAGCATGAGAATGTTTAAATTCCAAATCAAATTAGTTTTAATTCAAAAGCAAGAAGCGCAGACATTTCCTTATGTCTCTGTAAAGTATTCATTAAATCATCATGCATTTTCTGAATGTTTCTGCACAATGTTTGTGTTTTATTTTGAGTCAGATTAAATTTAATTTTTTGTGAGGTGGTAATGAATTTTTTAAAAGGTGTTGGCAAATTATAAAAAAAAAAAAAGCCTGAGTTAAGGTAAATAATAGATTTAGAAAAGATATTTTGGAATAACTATTTGGATAAATAATAGATTTAGGGCCGGGCGCGGTGGCTCAAGCCTGTAATCCCAGCACTTTGGGAGGCCGAGACGGGCGGATCACGAGGTCAGGAGATCGAGACCATCCTGGCTAACACGGTGAAACCCCGTCTCTACTAAAAAATACAAAAAACTAGCCGGGCGAGGTGGCGCGCGTGTAGTCCCAGCTACCTGGGAGGCTGAGGCAGGAGAATGGCGTAAACCCGGGAGGCGGAGCTTGTAGTGAGCTGAGATCCGGCCACTGCACTCCAGCCCGGGCGACAGAGCCAGACTCCGTCTCAAAAAAAAAAAAAAAAATAATAGATTTAGAAAACATATTTTGGAATAACTATTTGAAAACACACATAAAGAAAATAAATATTTACATTAGTTCACAAATAGTCTTTATATCTCATTAAGTATAGAATGAGTGGCCTTAGATGTGTGTAGACGGGAATGATGAATTTTTGGCCTATTACTTTGTACCCCAAAACACAGTGGCCACAGCTCTACATACATACTACTACCGCTCTACATACACACACACACACACAGAGCTATAAATATATACATCCACATATATGTACACACTGTTTGCTATAATACACATATGTATTTCTTATATCTTTCATATGAAATACATATATGTATATGTATAATAGCAAGCTGTGTACACATATGTGTATGTGTACACATAAAAGATATAAGAAATACATATACATGTATAGTAGCAAATATTGTGTTTATGTGTGTATGTACATATGGAAGATATATGAAATATGCTGATGTATATCATAAAATATATATGCGCTCATATATAGTTCACATATCATCAAAGATACATGAAATACATATATGTATATGTATAGTAGCAAATAGGCACTACCTGTCTTCATAT
>NC_045455.1:25777187-25852335 GCF_002776525.5 Piliocolobus tephrosceles
ATATATGTATATGTATAGTAGCAAATAGGCACTACCTGTCTTCATATCACTAGCTCCTTGTACTTGAGACTTTACTGAATGATGAAATGCATTTGCCATGCTTGTCCACCTTCAGAATCCTAATGCACTCTAAAACCATTTGAAAGATATGGACAAGTATAGTGCACCTGTGTATGGTGGTAGCATAAATTATATTCATATTCAGCTCTGAAGTGCAAAAGAACGAAGCTACTTTGTTGTATTTATAATTGATTCATTCTTCTTCAAAAGTTGTAAAGAACTAGAATGCAGTTTCATTCAATGTAGTTTATCCAATGTAATTATGTTTATAATCTATAAGTAACACTTAGTCGTTCTGGGTAAAAATGGTCATATGCCCTGAGTTTCACCCACATTGCTGTTTACAGATCTACTCCATGGAGCCTGATGGTTCCTTGATAATGGGGGAAAGTAGTTGTTTATCTGGGCTCTATGCGGTGCCATTTGGTTCTATTCTACATGGTCTATCTTCTGAATCCTCTGTTTTTCTGGTACTGACCAGTGTGACAGCTCTAGATGAAGTTTGTAGTAGGTGTGAACCATGACCTGTGATTACTCAGCATGGCTGGAACCCAGTCATGCTTCCTGGTTGATGTAGTGTACTTTTCTTAGACTAAGGCCACTTTGCCCCTGAAATTGGCTCTATCGTCCCAGGCCCATGGGGGCTTACCCTGTTCCCTTGGCTGAGCGCTGCTTATGTATCTCCCAGTATACTCTGGCATACTATCCAGAGAGACTTTCATCTGTTTTGGTGATACACGCAAAACACAGAGTAAGAGAGAAGCTGAGCAAAGCTAAATTTCAAGGCTCTTTCATGCAGCCCATCCCAAGCTGTGCTGCAAATTTCCTTTGCTATAACTGGCACTTTGTTTTGGGAGGATATTTCATATGGTCAAATAAAATTTAATTAACTAATTTGATAGATTTTGAAGATTTTCCTTTATTACTTAAATTTTTAAAATATAATTGCATGTTATATATATGTGTGTGATAATATATATTATTATATATATAATATTCCATATTAGTTTTATTTTTACATCTAGCCAAAAAAAGTGACAAAACTTAAGATAAGGAAGAAATAATAAAATGAAAAACATGCTTTAAAACATACAGAGACAATTTTTTCAAAGTCTATATTTAAAATAATACTTTCTCTTCAATTAACACTAAAAGCATTTAGACAGTCCAACGCCCTGAGAAAAAAATGTTAGTAGCTCATAACGTTAATTTATTTAATTGAGGTTACAATAATAATTAAAAATACATGATTATGTTACCTTTCTGTCTCTAGGTCCACTTAGGAGGGTAACAATCTCCTGATCCATTTACTACATTTTAGTAAGAAAGTAATTTAAAAGTTTACACAGAATAGTTGCTCTGGATGTATTCACACATTCTAAAAGGAAGTTCAACAGAAACACCTAGCTGAACCTGTGTTTATTAGAATACAGCAAATAAAACCACAGCTTTTGTCAATGCACACTGTGGCTTTTGCCTTCTAGCAAGGCAAGGAATCAGTATTCCAGATGAACACTGTTGATCATCGAGTCAAACTCTTTGTCAACAAAATAAATTCAAATGAAAACTTATGTGACTTTTGGAATCAGTATTTTAGTAGAAAATATTCTGAAAGCTGCAAAAGACATAAAATCTAAATGAAGATGATACATAGTTCCATATTTAGCAAATTCGTTTCATTCTAAATTTACACTCTACTGACTGTAAAATAAATCAGACACTAAAAAATTTCACGTCTTATTTAATAGACCAAAGAAAAACAAACACACATAATTTCTAGAAGAATATATACATCATGGACACGTCAGAAGATAAAAATCACATTTCCTAGTGATAAATACATTATAAACTGGCAATTGAGATATTATAAATTATACATTCTAGACAAACTCCATTATATTTCATGTGTTTCATTGACAATTAAGATATGAAAATGAATACAATTTTAATCTGGTGGTGGGATATCATTAGTTTGTTCTCCTGATACAGAACAAGAGAAGATTTGAGAACAGGTAGGTATTGTGGGCAAGGGATTGTCTTAAGATGTCAGAGTAAAGGGACTGGGAAACTGATATAGGGATAACAAGGAAGCCAAACTGGCATTACATTTCCAGATAATTATCAGAAAGACATCAATCCTGCTGGGGAGTCTCTAAGAATGACATGGAACACAACTTAGAATTGTCCTTCTGGGAGACTGGAGACTGGAGCATCTATTCACTGACCACCATTCTCTATTAACGCAGGCTCTTTGCAGGAGCATCAACTTCCTTGCCCTTCAAGGATATATTTGCATTGATTAAGCTCTTAGGGTGTCAAGGAAAGCCTGAGGCAGAAAGCTGAGATATTGGAAGATATCTGTGAAATTAGGTAGTGTCCGTCACAGCTAACGTTAAAAACCTTGTGGTTGAGACTTTGGATATCAATCACGACTATCACACATAATCCTACAATCTCCCTTTCCACTCATCAGAAATAACATTGTATATTTTGATGTTTATATGTAGGCAATAAAATAGTAGGCAACTGTAGAAGATTAAGGTCATTTGGAAGCCTTTCTTACCTAGTCAGAATCTGAAATGAATAATGCTAAAACTGGATTATCAGGAAAAAAGTAACTTGTGCAATACATTCACAAACAGTCTTTTTGATTCTCACATTCTCCTAAAAGTAGCATATACAAATGAACATGCTCTATGTATAGGATGTTGACTACCGTGACTGAATAATTTAGAATAATAAAAAATTTATACAGTAATTGTGAGAGTAAAGGCACTTTCTACCTATCAGAAAAGTCATATTTTATCATGATATAAAGCATTATAAGCAAATGTTTTAATGTAAATGCAAATACTTGGTATCTTTCAAAATAGTGTATTCATTTCCAGTTTGAGTTTTGTAATTACTTGCTAGATAACAAACATTTTAAATATAAACAAATAATGAAAACAGTGAAATGTATTTGAATATAGTAAAATAGTTTTTTGAAATATTACAGATTATGGTTTTCATTTAACATCCATTGCCTTATAGTTTCTGTTCTCTCTCTCAGTGTGTGTGTGTGTGTGTGTGTGTGTTTGTATAAAATATCATTGCATGACTTGCTGATACTCAGCTTCAAAAAAATGATACATGAAGAATATGGCACTTTGGCAGGTAAGTTCTTTGAATTAAAGGAAATTAAATAGGCATTAGAAATAAGGCTCAAAACCAAGGTCACTCTCTGACCCTCCCCTGCCCCACTTTCTCTTGATTCTTTTTATTTTGTGAAGCACCAAAATACTAAGAGTTACCCTCTCTGGAATTTCCTTATTTGACTAGGGAAGATTTTCCTCCAAGAGAAATGCAATTGTCTTAAGAACCTCTCCTAAGGGTCTCATCGAATAAACAGAAAATTTAACCACAGGAGAAGAGGAGAAACGAGGAGTTATCACCATACCTAGACAAGCTTTAATTTTTTTCTTTTGAGGAGCCCTCTCAGAGATTTCCCTGGAGACTTTCTCTGCATAAGACAGATTTTGTTCACAGTGAAGTTCAGCTGTTTACTTTCCCACCACCTTTGCTGGAGCTCAGAGGGATTTTGATCCAAAGTTTTTTGGACTCATTCATTTTCCCTGAAAATCATATGCTCCAACACATCCACCTCTGGCTCCCTATGAAGAATGACATATAAGCATCTAGACTACAGTAGGTTAGTGAGTAGTCATTCTGTAATTCTCCTGTGCTTATGCACATTACATTTTTTATGGTTTTTTTGGGTTTTTTTTGTTTTTTCCTATTTATCTGCAGTGAGTCTTCAGAGGGCAAAGGAGAAACTCTCTTTTTGACCCCACATCAAAATAAATAAATAAATATGTATATTTATTTATCTCTCTATATATATTAAATTATATATATAAACAAATGCACGTATAATCTATATATAATTTTATTTGGTTGTTTTTAAATTACAGCAAATAAAATATTTGGGGAATGGGAACACTTGTTAATCAAATTATTGTCACCATCAAGTTAACAGTTAAGTCAGTTAAGTACATAGTGTGATTTCAGGAAATGTCTTAGAACTCTCATCTAGAAATAGTTTTCTTCTAATTTCCATAGTGCATGAATCCTGTTGAGAATATTCTAGGTTTTATTTGAAATGTAATTTAATCATAGGAAGAGCATGGTGTTAAACCTTTAGAATTGAGTGTGCTGCTTATTGCATCAATTTAATGCAATGAGCCCATTGAAAGTCAGGCCTTGGCAGAGTTGAAGATTAAAATAAGCATAGATGAGACCCCTCTGAAAGAAAAAAAATGATTCATATAAATGGCATTTTGTATATGATTATCTGAATAGTCAGGAGGGAAAATAAGAGTTCTAAATGAAGATAATCATGTTATTTGGAAAGCATTACAGATAACTACATGCAACAGATCAAACCAGTGAGAATATTTCATAGGAAATGCAATAAAATATTAATTTGGTGAAAGGAACAGAGTACGTAATGAAATAGAGCCGATGAATGCAAAATGATGGAGATGAAAGTAAGCATTAAGTGCAGACAAGTCGTTAGGCAAACCAGTTTGGAGAAAGAGAAAGATAAAGGGAATTTTCACTTGAGCAAGCCTGGCGAAAAATTATCTGATGGACAAGGGCTGAAACAAAGCAAAGATTTTCATTGGCAGACCTTCTCTCTTAAGAATCCTAATGACACTTAGTTTCTATGTCATATATTTTGCCATTAAATGTTACATTACCTGTACTTTAAACTATTTCATAAATACATGTCTTATTTTCCAAAGCAAAAGGCTATTATTTTTTAACAGTGTTCAGGAAGTATTCTAATGCTTTTCTATACAATAAGATGCAAGTCTGAAGCTGTTGGTGTCCATCTCTCTACATTATGAAGAAAGCCTGCCTTCTAGCTGTTCTGAAAAGAGAATCAGGAGTTAGCAGCAGAGTTTATTCTGATTGAGAATGGATGAAGTCATATTTGAAGACCCCACTACCTTTTGTCTTTTTAGGTATGTGAGTTAATAATTTTTTATTGTATAGCTTGAGCGTCAGTAAATCAGTGTTATAAAATCATACTATTTATTAAATGTGTTTAGATATTTTAATTTTGTAACTCTTTTGTGTTTATTTTAACTAGTGACAGATTTATTTAACATTTTAACTTAGTTTTGCATAGCTTTTTATTGTTTGGTCATGTTTGTTTTATAAAATATTCAGAAATTATTTTAATATGAAGGAAACATAATCAGTAACTGACAAACATAAGATTAATTAATCTTCCCCCAAAAAATAAGAAAAACTAATCATCAAAAAGCTAAGAAAAACTGCTATCTGGTGTCATTTTAGAAGTGTGAATCAGATGATTTGGTACCAACATTCTTCTTGGATTCTGGCTCAGTTTTAAAATGTCAGCAGGGGTTAATCCACATTGCCTAGGTTGCTTGCTGTGCTTAATTCCTTCTCTCTGTAGGCGTCTTTAATATTCACTAGGCCAATTCAAATTCTTTGCATTGTAAAACAATGGGAATAGTGAAATGCTAGACCATCCTACTGGAGATTATTGAGCATGTTCTACATGTATTTCTCTAAAGAATCTAAGGAAACAAAACATGAATTAGTATCACGTCTTTTTTAAAAAGGTGGCTATATTCTTTAATACAAAATTTAATGCGATTTATAATGTCTACATACATTTGATTAGGAAAAAATATGATCACATGACTTTCTTTTATTCATTGGCCATTCTTTTCAAGGTCAAATATAATTTTGAATAAACCATAATCAATTATGTCAACAATAGGTTACGAAAAATAGTTATATTTAAGTCCACTATGAAAGGATTTGCGTTTCTATTCTTAAACAAAAATCTTTGTTAAATAAGGGTATGAAGACAATAAGAAGAGCAAAACTAGTACAATTAGCATACAATTTAAATTATGGAGTTTGTCAGATTACTGTATTCTTCTATTATTTATAAAAGGTTGTTACAGAGCTACTAAAGCAAGTGGTCATAAATTTCAGGAAACCAGCTTCTATGAAAGGCACATCTTGCATCTTACACATTTCCTGTGTTTGCATAGTCACAGCATATTGTATTATAATTACAAATGCAATAGTAGGCAGGAAAGTAACTGTGTTAGTTCATTTCTCTTCACATTCAATCATTCATTCAAGTTAGATTCTTAAAGCTCGATAGTACTGCTCGTAGAACAAAAACAGAAATTAATGTTCAACACATAGATATTGAAGGGACACAAAATGTCGTTGAAAATAGGGTGAGATATATATCTTTTCACTTTAGAGGTCTGTCATAATTACCCCTAATTTTGAAGACCTCAGGACTCTACCAGCTATGATTCATTAACCTCATTTTATATCAAGTATAATAAATCACCTCAAATTCAGATAGAGGCTTTAATAATATGTTTTATCATAGATCTCCATAAATCATATTTTGAGTAGAGGGCCCTTATCCTTGTTAACCAAAACATGCAAAGCAAAGCTTAGTTTACTTTCCAAAGGGAAATCCTGAAATTCCCCCAATTATAAAACAATTTTTTGTTTGACAGCCTTTCAAATATAATTTCAGATCATTTTTCAACTCAAAACTAGAAATGGAAGAAAAGCTGGAGCAAGATGGCTAAATTCAACATTCTAGCAATTATCCCCTGAAGGAACCCCAAATTGATCAAATATTTACACAAGAAAGCACCCTTATAAACAAAAAGTAAGATGAGCAATCACAATACCTGGTTTTATCATAATAACAAAGAAAAAGGCAGTGAAGAAGGTAGGAGGGAGAGCCATGATATACCTACACCACTCCTGTCCCAACTCCAGGCAGCATAGCAGAGAGAAAGAAACTATGCTTGGGAGAGGCAGAGCAAAATGAATATGGGAATTCCCGTTGAAATTAAGTGCTTCTCTGTCACTGTCATAACACCAGGAAGAATTTTGCTGGTGCCCACAGAGGGAGCAGTTAAACCACCGCTGGTCCAGAGAGAATCCTTTACCCCAGCTGCACATCCTGAATCTCAGCTGTCTTCACCCCTGACCAACTAAAGAGGTCTAGGACCACAAATAAATTTGAGTGGCAGGCCACGGAGACTGTAGTGCGTGGGCAAGCCTTGGCACTGTGCTAGTCTCATAGGCAGTGGGCTTCGGATGCAACCCAGTTTGACACCAACCTTGGCAGTGTCTACACTGCCAACACCAGTGCTGTGAGTGTGCGGGGATTGCCCTTCCCCAAATCCAGGCAGTGTGGTGTGAGGAGAGACTTGTTCTGCCTAGAGGAAGGCAAAGGAAGAGGACTTTATCTTTCCACTTGGGTACAAGCTCAGTCACAGTAAAACAAAGCACCAGGCAGATCTCTTAAGCCTCGAATTCCAGGCTTTTGCTCCTAGATGGTGTTTTTAGACCCAACTTGGGCCAGAAGATAATCTGCTGCATTGGTGAGATGGAAACAGTCACAGCAGGATTTACCACCTGCTGACTAAAATAGCTTTATGCCTGTAATAAACATCAGTGACAGCCAGGCAGCAGCAGACTGAGGCCTTGGGTGAGCCCAAGTACTGTGCTAGTGAAAGACTGTGGGCTTCAAATGCAACCCAGCATGGTGCCAGCTGTGATGGCCATTGTAATGCCCACATTACCCCTCCCCTAACTCCAGGTGGCACAGTGTAGGGAAAGACTTGTTCTGCTTGAGGGAAAATGAGGGAAGGAAGTAAGAAAATTTACTTGGGAACCCAAATAAGTTCCCTTTATAATTCCCCAGTCCATCAGGGCTGTGTATCTGGAAGTCTAAAAGAGTGGCATCATTCCTGGCTTAGGCTAGTTGATAGTTGTTCAACTAGGGTTCCCACTACCAAAATGGGTGGCAGTGATAACCAGTTTAAGTATCAAAACTCAAATCCCTTTGAATTCTAGGGAAGTCCTCTCAAGAAAGATGAGTGCAAATAAGCCCAGAGTGCAAAGACTGAACGAATACCTTATCCATTAATGGCCAGACACTGGAAAACATCCACAACCATTAAGAACATTCCAGAAAACATGACCTCACCAAAAAGACTAAACAAGGCATCAGTAACTAATTGTGGGGTGATGAAGATATGTGACCTGTTCAACAAATAATTCAAAATAGTTGTCTTGAGGAAGCTTAACCAATTTTAAAATAGCACAGAGAAAAAAATTGGAATTCTATCAGAGAAGTTTAACACAGATTGAAATAATGGAAAAAAAGCAGATTCTGAAGTTGAAAAATTCAGTTGTCACACTAAGAATTGTGTCAGAGTCAAGCAGAAGAAAATAGTAGTAAGCTCTGCAACACCTATGTAAATATTCCTAGTTAGAGAGGGGGAAAAAGAAAAAAAAATGAATAAAGCATGCTCACAAGATCTAGAAAATAGTTTCCAAAAAGCAAATCTAAGAGTTACTGGCCTTAAACTGGATATAGAGAAAGAGATCAGGATAGGATACAAATTTGTTCAAGAAATAACAGGAAACTTATCAAACCTATAGAAAAATACAAGTATTTAGGTTCAAGAAGGTCAGTGAACACCAGAACATTCAACCCAAATATAACTACATCAAGGCATATAACAGTCTAACTCTCAAATGTTGGATTATTTTTGTCCATTTTGTCAAATGGACAAAAAAGGCATCATAGAAGAAGAAAAATAAAATTACATATAAAGGAGCTGTTATATGTCTGGCCTCAAACTTATCAATATAAACCTTACTGGCTGCAAAGGAATGGGATGGCATTTTCAAAGTGTTGAAGAAAAAATTAAGTTTTCTTTATTATATCCACCAGATCCTTCAAACATAAAGTAGAAATAAAGATACTCCCAAACAAACAAAAGCTGAGGGATTTAATCAACACCAGACCTGATTTACAAGAAATACTAAAGTGAGTTCTTCAGTGTGAAAGAAAAGACAGCTAATGAGCAACAATAATTCATTTAAATGTAAATAACTCATTGATAAAGAAGATACACAAAAAAATACAGAACACTCAAACACCATAGTTAGGCTATTACATCACTGATATTGTTAGTATGAAGACTAAAAGGAAAATCTATAACAAATAATAACAACTACAACAATTTGTTAAGATATGGACAATGCAAAAATATATAAATAGAGACAACAATCAGTCAACAAATGAAGAGGATAGAGTTTAGGTGTAGTTTTTTGTTTGTTTTTTATTTCCTTGTTTTTGTTTTCTTTCTATTGTGATCAAAGATAACTTTATCATTGTTTAAAATGATTAGTTATAAGATGTTATAGGCAAGCCTTACAGCAACGACAAAGCAAAATGCTGTAATATACACACACACACAAGCAAAAATTTAAAACACACCAATAAAGAAAATTACTTATACATAAATAAATATAAGAAGAAACAACTAATAAAACAAACTGAAAACAAATTTAAAAATGGCAACAATAAATTCTTACCTGTGAATAATTACGTTTAATGCAAAGTAACTAAATTCTCTATTCAAAAAGACATGGAATGTCTGAAAGGATTTTTTAAAAGGGACTCAACTTTACGCTGTTTACAAGAAACTCACTTCACCTATTTGTTTGAATATTTGTCCCCTCCCAAACTTCATGTCAAAATGTAATCCCCACTTCTGGGGGTGGGACTTTATGGAAGGTGATTGTATTATGGGGGCAGATATGTCATTAATAGTTTAGCACCATTGCACTTGGTGCTGTCCTTGTGATAGCAAGTGAGTTCTTAGGAGATCTGGTCCTTAAAAAATGTATGGAACCTTCCTCTTTCTTGCTCCTGCTTTTGTGCTGTGACATGCCTGCTTCCCCTTTGCCTTCTGCCATGATTGTAAGCTTCCTGAAGCCTCCCCAGAAACCCACAAGATGTTGGCACCAAGCTTTATGTAAAGCTTGAATGATGTGATTTGGATTTGTGTCCCACTCAAATCTCCTGTCAAATTGTAATCCCCAGCGTTGGAGGAGGGGCCTGATGGAAGGTGACTGGATCATAGGGGCAGATTTTTCCCTTGCTGTTCTCATGATAGTGAGTGAGTTCTCATAATATCTGGTTGTTTAACTGTATGTGGCACCTCCCTTTTCTGTCTCTTTTTCTCCTGTTCCTGTCATGTAAGACATCACTGCTTCCGTTTCACCTTCCGCCATGATTGAAAGTTTCCTGAGGCCTCCCAAGCCTTGTAGCCTGTGGAACTGTGAATCCTATTAAACCTCTTTTAAAAATAAATTACCCATTCTCAACTATTTCTTTATAGCAATGCAAAAAAAAAAACTAACACAGAAAATTGGCGCCAGAAGAGTGGGGCATTGCTATAAAGAGATCTGAAAATGTGGAGGCAACTTTGGAACTGGGTAACAGGTAGAGGATGGAACTGTTTGGAAGGCTCAGAAGAAGATAGTCAGATAAGGGAAAGTTTTAAACTTACTAGAGACTTGTTAAATTGTTGTAACCAAAATGCCGATATTTATATGAACAATAAAGTTTAAGCTGAGGTGGTCTCAGATGGAGATGAGAAACTTATTAAGAACTCAAGTAAAGACCACTTTTGCTATGTTTCAGCAGAGACTGACAATATTGTGCCCTTGCTTTAGAGATCTGTGGAATTTGAACTTGAAAGTGACGATTCGTGATATCTGGTGGAAGAAATTTCTAAATGGTATAGCATTCAAGTTCTTATCTGGCTGCCTCTAACAACAGATGGCTGTATGCATAACCAAAGAGATGATCTGAAACTGGAACTTATATTTAAAAGGGAAACAGATCATAACAGTTTAGAAAATTTGCAACCTGAATATGTGAAAAAAAAAAAAAAAAAAACATTTTCGGGGGGGAACTCAAGCTGGCTGAAGAAATTTGCATAAGTAAAGGAGAATCCAAATATTAATAGGAAAGACAATGGGGAAAACACATTGAAGGCATTCCAGAGACTTTTGTGGCAGCCCCTCCCATCACAAGCCCAGAGGTGTAGAAGGAAAGAATAGATTTGTGGGTCAGACTCAGGGTTCTGCGGCCTTGCTTACCCTCAGGATACTGCTCCCTGCATCCCAGCCACTCCATGTCCAGCCATGGCTAAAATGGTCCCAGATAAGTCTCAGGCTGCTGTTCCAGAGGATGAAAGCCATAAGCCTTGGTGGCTATGACCTGGGACAAGACAAGGATGCCGATTTTCACCACTTTTATTCAACATACTACTGGAAGCCCTAGCCAGAGTAAATAAACAAAAGGAAGAATTAAAGGACATCTAAACTAGAAAAGAAGAAGTCAATTTGCAGGTAATATTATCTTATATTTAAAGCAACTTTACTGGAAACGTTTCCAGTTTCCACATTTATTGGAAAGATGTTAAAACTAATGAATGACTTTGGTAATCAATGTACAAAACTAGTAGCATTTTTATATTCCAGCAGTGAACAATCAGAAAAAAAATTAATCCCATTTACAAAAGGTCTTACCTTTTGAGATCTTACTGAAGAAGTCTTTGCCCTGACCAATGTCCTGGAGAGTTTCCCTAAAGTTTTCTTCTTATAGTTTCATCGTTTCAAGTCTTAGATCTAATATTTTAATCTTTGTTGTTTTGATTTTTGATAAGGTGAAGTGTATGGATGTAGTTTCATTCTTACAGATACCTAGTTTTCCCAGTGCCATTTATTGAAGTGACTTTTCCCAATATAGGTTCTTGGCTCCTTCGTAAAAAATTAGTTAACTGTAAAAGCATGGATTTGTTTCTGGATTCTCTATTCTGATACATTGGTCTATATGTCTGTTTTTATGCCAGAATCATATTGATTTGGTTGCTATAGCTTCGTAGTATAGTTTGAAGTCAGGTAATGTGAAGCCTCCAGTTTTGTCTTTTTCACTCCGGATAGCCTTGGATATTCTGAGTCTTTTGTAGTTTTGTAGGCATTTTTGAATTTTATTTTACCTTTCTATTTAAAATGTCACTAGTAATTTGATAGGGATTGAATTGGATTTGTAGATTGCTTTGGTAGCGTAGATATTTTGACAATATTGATTCTTCTGTAAACATGGAATATCGTTACATTTTTTCATGTTCCCTTCAACTTCTTTTATCAATGTTTTATGGTTTTCATTGTAGATAACTTTCACTTATTTGATTAAGTTTTTCCTAGTACTTAACTTTGTAGGTATTGTATATGACAGGCAATCACGGATGTTGATGATGATGTGGGAAAAGGGGAGCCCTCTTACACTGTTGGTAAGAGTGTAAATTAGTACAGCTAGTGTAAAGAACATCAAGGTTTCTCAAGAAAGTAAAAAAA
This sequence comes from Piliocolobus tephrosceles, assembly GCF_002776525.5. Taxonomy (NCBI): domain Eukaryota; kingdom Metazoa; phylum Chordata; class Mammalia; order Primates; family Cercopithecidae; genus Piliocolobus; species Piliocolobus tephrosceles. Next base: position 25,789,542 of record NC_045455.1, read on the forward strand.
ACCACCATATGATCCAGCAATGCCACTACTGGGTATATATCCAAAAGGAAGATAATGAATACATTGAAGAGGTATCTGTACTCTCATGTTTACAATAGCCAAAACATAAAATAAAGTTATGTTTTTCCTCAATGGGTGAATGAAGAAAGAAAATGTGGTGCATATACTCAATGAAATGTTACTCAGTCATAAAAAGAATGAAATCCTGTCATTTGCATCAGCATGGATGGAACTGGAGGTCATTATGTTAAGTCAAACAAGCCAGGCACAGAAAGACAAATATCAAATGTTCTCACCGATATGCAGCTAAAACAAAACTACCTCATGGATATTGAGTAGAATGATGGTTTCCAAAGCCTGGGAAAGAGAGTGCAGAGGGAGGATAAAGAGGAGATGTTTAATTTGTACAAAAATACAGTTAGAAAGAAGGAATAATATCTAGTGTTCAACAGCACAATAGGGTAACTACAGTTAATGATAATTTATTGTATATTTCAGCGTACATTATAAGAGTAGAATTGGAATGTTCCTAACACAAAGAACTAGTAAACGCTTGAGGTGAGTGATATCTCAATCATCCCGATTTGATTATTACACACTGTATGGATATATCAAAATGTCATATGTGTCTTATAACTATGTGGAACTATTATGCTTTCATAAAATTTTTTAAAAGTAAGGATATATTTCTCTTAAATGCTTATTTAGAAACAAGTTGACTTTCAGAATTATATCTTATTGAGAATTATTTTCTGTTAGTTCAACAAATCCAATAAAACACATTGGAACAGTTTAATTTTTTAAACATCATCACATTCTACACAAACTATATATATATACACATATGTATAGTTTATTGTACCTGGGGTTTACTTCTGATATTAAATGTATATTGAAAATATACACAGTTATGTAGAAAATTCTACTAGCAATTTAACAAGAAACCTACCACCCAGACTAAAACACATAACAAGCAGAGACATTCTGTAAATAAACCAGGAAGTATGTACGTGTGCGGGTATGTATGTGGATAGTATATTTAAAAATATGATATGATATCTTTTTTTCTTTGAGACAGAGTCTGGTTGTGTTGCCCAGGCTGGAGTGCCGTGGTGCTGTCTCAGCTCACTGCAACCTCTGCCTCCTTGATTCAAGCAACTCTCCTGCCTCAGCCCCCCAAGTAACTGGGATTACAGGTGCATGCCACCGGCCCAACTACTTTTTGTATTTTTAGTAGAGACAGGGTTTCACTGTTTTGGTCAGGCTGGTCTCGAGCTCCTGACCTCAAGTGAACGGGGAAGTGGCACACATTTTTAACTATTAGATCTCATGACAACTCACTCACTATCACCAGAACAGAAAGAGGAAAGTCTTCCATGATCCAGTCACCTCCCACCAGGTCCCTCTCCTGACATATGAGAATTACAAGTCCAGTGAGATTTGGGCAAGGACATACAACCAAACCATATCAATTACTAACTAGTGTGCACTTAATAATGTAACAAATATGTATCACTTTTCATGTACAATAGTGTTATTATGTTTGTGTTTCTAAATACGTCCTTGGAATTGCATTCTACATAAACGCTGCAGTGTTCAGGTATAAAGCCATCGTGATTTTTAAATCTCAAGGCCAGAATTTTCCTTTCTTCTGGTGAGAGAGGAATACTGGGCTCTGAATTAGTTTTAAGATATTTTATGCAAAGGATATCCCAGTACTTCTTTAATACGGTTAATGAATATCATTTTTTTGTGTGTGTTATACATTGATTCATTTAAATCTATGCCTTGAGCATTAGCAAAACTTGGAGAAGCAACTTAATGACCTGGATACCGAAATTAATTAATAATGTAGCCACAGATTTTTAATGACTTGGAATATTGAAAAGTAATTCACTAAGTTTTTCATATATTAAAACTTTTAATAATTAAAAAACCATAACTAGGGTTAAATACATTCATACCTCATGTTAAAACATGATTTTCCTCATAATAGGATATCAATATTTTATTTCTATTGAATATGATAAGCATTTAAAAATATCATTTTACAGCACTTTAGGCAATGATTTTTTTAACCATAAACTTGGAGTAATCTGATATATGCACATATAATTATTATTCTTTCTCAAAAATTCATAAAATATGAAATTGATTTATATTTTAGAATTTTGTATCACACACTAAGCTGTTTAATTCCAATTGAGAGTTGCTTAATGTGTTTTTTATAAATTAAAATTAGTTATTCCTATGAGACAGTAATTATTGGCAGGGAATTCTTTCCAAGATCCTGAGTTGATGCCTGAAACCACAGAAAGTAACCATCCCAATTGCTGTCAATCAGAAAGTATTTCTGATCCTGTCTTATACTCACAAATGTAGTGTCTTTTTCATACTAACTAAACACATATTATGTACTATGGCCACAACTTTACCAGGTTAAGTTGCAAGAGCAAAACTGACACAAATTTCTTTTTCCATCTTTACAATTTCATGGATAAAAGATTGTCTTTACCATAGACATTAGCAACCTTTGAATATGGTGCTTTTCTCTTTTCTCATTAAGTCAATAACTTTCATTTTTTCCACTTAAATAATGCACGTTACGGCTTCTGCTTAGGATATCAAAATTACCAGCATCACTACTCTTGTGCATTATTAAGTTAAATAAAGATTACCTAAACACAAGGACTGCAGTACCAGAAAAGTTAACCTGAGAACCAAGATGGCTACGAAGTGACTAATGGGGTGGGCAGTGTCTACAGCATAGATCTGCTAAACAAAAGTGTGATTTATGTCCCAGGCAGGATTGAGTCGAATGGTGTGAGATTTCATCATGCTACTCAGAATGGTGCACAATTTAAAATGTATAAATATTTCTGAAATGTTTCTTTTATTATTATTATTATTATACTTTAAGTTCTAGGGTACATGTGCATAACGTACAGGTTTGTTACATAGGTATACTTGTGCCATGTTGGTGTGCTGCACCCATCAACTCGTCAGCACCCATCAACTCGTCATTTACGTCAGGTATAACTCCCAATGCCATCCCTCCCCCATCCCCCTGAAATTTTTCATTTAATGTTTTTGCATCATGGTTGGTCTTGGATAACTGAGACCATGGAAAACCAAACAGCTAATATCGGGGGACTACTGTAGATATGCAGGTGGTGGCGGTAATAAACCAGCTTAAGCCAAAACTTATGTCGGGATCTATATGGTTAAAACAGGAATAAGCCAATTTAGTATCCCTTTTAAAAGGGACCGATTTATTTTTCCTAAAAGAAAAAGTATAAAGGAAACTTGACATGGTTAACAGAAGCATTTTTGTTCTTAGGAAGATGGTTAATTTTGACCACATCAACATTTACATCTCCAGTTTATCTCTAAGAACAGCTACTAGTATAATCATATCCATATCCACTTAAGGGCAGGTTGAGATGAGAGTGTATTGAAAACTAAATGCACTTAAGTTATTAGGATATAAACGCTTTTTATTTGAAAAGGCACAGCTCACTTTTCACACAATAGGATTTACAACCAAAACTTTCAGTTTACAGAAGTGTTTCTTTTTATCCAGAGATATTTGAAAAGAGGCACATGCAGACCAGCACACATCATGAGCAACAAAAATAACATATGCTAGAATTAAGCAAGCAAACAAACAAACAAGCAAAAACCCTAGGGTCAAGGAACATTTAAATCAAATTACACCAGCTTTTTCCAATAATTTTCTGTAGTAGAAATACAAGGTTTCTTTGGAATTTAAGGGAAAAGCAATGTCATATTCTGCAACATTAAATGTCAAATCCGAATATGCTAATATATTTAATTCATTGTGTAGAATATCTAATTCTCAATATCTGACTCTGTTCTAGTAAAAGGTCATTCAGAATTGGGCTTTGAAATTTAGGCATTGAAGATAAAACCTTATCAAAGGTAAATTATAATAAAGGCAGACTTTCCTGAAGATCGAAGGAAATAAAGGAATAAAGAAACACTTGAACCTGATTCCATGAGTATGAAAGTGGTAAGCAAATGGGTTGGTATTATCTCAATATGTTTAAAATTTGAAGCATGCTCTTGACAAAAACAAGCTATTAATGTTTCTTAACTAAGCATTCCTTACACATTAGCAAAAGATAGAAGATAGAACCTGTGAATGAAAATTCTAAATGCAGTTTTCTTCCATTATTCCAGTGAACAATGCAAAATAAGACTGTACCACTTTACCTTTTGAAGTCTTCATATAGTAATACTAGCAGGGATAATTCAGAAAAATGCTTTGTGCTAATGCTAGATTACTTTTACATTATTCCTACTGGCTGTGTTTAAGGAAATCAATAATTACAAATCTTTCAGGAAAAAACTAGAATTGCTTTAAAAATACTTCACAAAGCATGATTTAAAAAAATCAAACAAGGCCAGGTATAGTGGCTCATGTCTGTAATCCCAGCACTTCCGGAGGCTGAGGCAGGGGAATCACTTGAGCCTAGGAGTGCAAGAGCAGCCTGGGAAACACAGCAAGACCATAACTCTATAAATAATAATAATAGAGTAATAATCATAGAAAGACTTCTGCTTTCTCAGCTCTCTTGCACTACCCAAGGCCAGGACTTGAGTGAGGCACTTGCCTCAGGTACAAAATTAAGGGAGATTGGATCAAGAAGCTCATAAAGCAAAATAATAATCAAACAAATGATAAACTTTTTATATTAAGATGATGATAAAGCAATTAAAATCTTGATTTTTCAAAAATGGAGGCAAAATTTAAAATACATACTACATTTTGTTTCACTTTAGCTATGTAAAGAATGCTTGTATGAGATGCCTCTGGTTGATATAGATATAAAAAAAGCAGATTTTATTTTGTAAATACAGTGATTGAGTTTGAGAAGATTTTTCTTTAAGATTCAGGATTCATCTTGTTGCCTATCCAAGAAATAGTTGTTACATCAACTTTCTAGGAGTACACTGATGCCAATAATATTTCTGTCCTTACTGGCTAGTCAAATTTAAGCAAGGAACATTATTCAAATGTTCTTGAATATATATCATTATAGAAAATTGATAAAGAAATCTCAGATTATTCAAAGCACCTAAATAGGATGACTGTGGATACTAGTGACATTGGGGACTTTTATACAAAATTGGGAACATTTTCCCCCAATTAGAATGCATTTTCTTTTCAAGCACAAATAAAACATTCAAAAAAGTAGACCATATTCCAAGACGAAATAAAAATCTGAACTAATTTTAAGCGCTAGAAATCATAGAAACTGTATTATGGGGCCATAATATAATTAAAGTAGAAATTTTAAAAAAATACTTGGGGAAGTTCTCAAAACTTTGAAAATTAGTTTACCCACAAAATGAATGTGAAAAATGACCAGGCTTGATGGCTCACGCCTGTAATTCTAGCACTTTTGGAGGCCGAGGTGGGCGGATCACCTGAGCTCAGGAGTTTGAGACTAGCCTGGGCAACATGGCAAAACTCCATCTCTTCTAAAAGTACAAACAATTACCCAGGCATGGTGGCAGGTGCATGTAATCCCAGCTACTCGGGAGGCCGAGGCACCAGAATCCCTTGAACCCAGGAGGTGGAGGCTGCAGTGAACTGAGATCGTGCCACTGCATTCCAGCCTGAGAGACAGAGCGATACTCTGTCTCAAAAAAAAAAAAAAAAAGAAAAAAAAAGAAAGAAAAGAAAAGAAAACGAATTCTCAAGAAAATTAAAATATATTTTGAGCTCATAAGACAGTATTTCAAAAATTGTATGATGCAGTTAAAATAGTACCACCAAGGAAATTTGCAGTCTATATTACAAATCTAAAGTTAATAATCTGGATTTCTACCTTAATAAAACAGAAACATAAAAATAAAAATAAACCCAAAGAAAGCAGAAAAAAAGAAAGAATAAAGATCAGAGTAAAAATAAATGAAAAAGAAAATTTAAAAGATGTAGAGAAAAATAAAGAAAATCTAAAGTTGATCCTGTTATTTGAAGAACTAGTAAAAGTGATAAATCTCCAGCCAGTCTGGGGAAAACAACAACAACAACAACAACAACAACAACAACAACAACAACAACAACAAGAGATAGGAAGTACTCTTTGGTACTCTTTGCCAATATTAAGATAAAAAGAAGTGATAGCACTCTAGTATTACAGACATTAAAAGCACGATAAGGAAATGATAAAACAGCTATATGACCGTGAATCCAAAAACTTAGATTAAATTGACAAATTTCTTGTAAGACATAATCTCACAAAATTGAAAAATTGAATAGCACTACATCTATTAAATAAATTAAATGTTTAGTTTAAAAATTTTGTTTAAAATTCAGTTCAGGAATCAGATGAGTTTACTAGTGAATATGAGAAAATAATACCTATTCCACACAGTTTATCTGAAAAAACAGAAATGAAAATACTTCCCAATTACTGTAATCTCAAAAACAGACAAACGTATTACAAGCAACGAAAACCATAAATATTACTGGTGAACTTAGATTTTAAAATTCCCAAAAATATATTAACAAATTGAACATAACAATGTCTACAAAGCATAATCAATCAAGACCAAGAGGAATTTGACCTCAGGAATGCCAGATTGTCAACATTAGGAAATAGATTAATGTGTTTCACCATAATTGACTGAATACGAAAAATTCAGTTGACTATCGCGGTAATGAAGAAAACTTATTTAAGAAAATTTAATGTTCTTTTATTTAAAAAATTCTTAGTAAATTAGAAAGAGAAATGAACTGTTTTACCTGATAAATGGTCTCTACAAGAAACCACAGGGCTAATATTATATTTAATGGTCAAAGACTGAATGTATTGCCCTGATTGGAATAAAAGCAAAAACGTTTCCTCTTACCACTTCATGATACTTGAACTCCTAGCCAGTACATAGCAAATAGATGGAATGCAGACTAGATACAACTAAATACAATTGTCTCTATTTTTGGATGACACACTTGTATTTATAAAAGTACTAAAAAGAAGTTCCACTGAAATGCCGTAAGAACGAAAAAAAGAGTTTAGAAATGTCATTGGAGACAAAATCAACATACAAATATCAATTGTGCTTTTTTTATAGTGGTAAAAATCACATAACATTAGCTCTACCCTCTTAGTAAATATTAAATTGTCTAGTACAGTACAATATAGCTAACTGTAAGTACAATGTTGTATAGTAAATCTCCAGAACTTTTTAATCTTTCATTACTAAAACTTTATAATTATTGTCAAAGAATCTTTAGGGTGTCACCTAGCCAGCCAGAAACCTCTGTGGCTGGTGGCTCCCCTGCTTGAGTTTTGCTGATGCCCACGGGGCTCATTCCACCCACTCAGCCTGGCAGGCTGGGCTCGGCTCAGGCGACTGGGCCCCATCCCATGACCACCAAGGGCGAAGCAGGAGCCGAGTGGCGCCTGAAAACTCGGTGCAGAGCGGTGAGGGGAGTGTGAGTGAGAGTGCCAAGGTCCAGCCACTGCACACAGCCAGGTGCATTGGCTGCTGCCATGGGGCGGGCAACTCCAGGCACCGCACAGGTGCTGGTTCCCTGCAAAGCTGCACTTGGGACAGGCCTACTGCAAGCAGCTTCTGCCATGAGCACCATTGTCTGGAGGAGAGGAAAGCAGTGACACCTGAAAACTCGGGGACACCAGCACGCGTGGAGCCCCAGGGGGTCGGTGGCAGGGTGTGTTACAACTCTCTTGTTCCTGCCACCCACAGAGTGGTGAATTGGGGCAGGGGTGTATTTCAGCCCATTCGTGTTACAGCTTGTTCCGTCCCACTGCCCTGCTTTGTCCTGTGGCTCCTGGGCTGGCCTGACCACTGCTTCCCATCCTGTGGGGTGGCCACCCAACCCTGGTGGGGAGTGGGAGGAATGTAGTGAGTCAGCTTTGGCTCAGGGAATCCTAAGGTCTGGGCCCTCAGAAGGGTTGCCACTCTTCCCTCCTGCAGTCCACTGAATGAGACTGTATCACTGCCCACAGATCAGTGAGCCAGCCAGGAAAGTGTTACCAGCCCTTTTTGCACCTGCTGTTTGGTGGGGCCCGAGTTCTTGTCCGGTGTCTAGGAAGAATGAGGTTACCCAAACAACTGGAGGCTGAGCAAGGTGGAGAAGTTTCATTCAGCAGCAGAGCAACTCTCAGGGGAGAGGAGATCGGAAGTGGGTAGCTCTACCTGCAGGGGAGTAGTCTCAACATGTGTCTAGGTTTGTCTGAATCTGGGGTTTTGAAGGGCTCAGAATGGAGGAAGTGCATTGGTCCATGGGTGGGCCCAGAAAAAGCACCATCTGACTGTCCAAAAGATATCAAGGAAGTTCCCACTCTGGGTCATGGACTCCTCCCAGAGCTGGCAACCCCGACCCCAGGCTTCAGGCTGTCCCTGGTTTGAAGGTCGGGCTTCACCAGGAACCCATCCCTTCCTGCCTGGGAACCTGTCTGCCTCCCACCACTATCACTATTAAACATCGACTTCTCACTTACTTTCCCCCCAGCACCTAGAAACTAACATTCTACCTGCTGCTTTTACGAGTTTCAGTATTTGCGTACCTCATATAACCGGAATCATGCAGTGTTTATCCTAATGTGACTGGCCTGTTTCACAAAACACAATGTTTAAAGGTTCATTCGTGTGGTAACATATTACAGGATTTTGTACTTTTTTATGACTGAATAGTATTCCAGAGTTTTCATATAATTTTTTTTTTTTATCCATTCCTTCTCAGTGGGCATTTACGTTGTTTCTACTTCTCTGGTATCATGACTAATGCTGTAAAGAATATGAAAGTACAAATGTCTCCTCAAGATTCTGTTTTCAGTTATTTTGGTTGATTACCCAGACATGGAATTGTTGATCATATCGGGGTTATATTGTTAATTTTTCTACAAATCTCCATAATATTTTCCATATTGGATGCACCATTTTACAGTCTTACTAATAGTACAGAAGTTTTCCAGTATCTTCACAATCTTAATAACACTGGCTGTTTCTGTTTTGTTTTAAATATGGACTGCCATGATAGATGTTAGGTAATATCTTATGGTTTGATTTACAATTTTATGATAATTAGTGATGTTGAACTTATTTCATGTATCTCTTGATCATATATATGTCTTTTTTGAAAAAAGTGCCTAATCAATTCATTTGCTCATTTTTCAGTTATTTGATGGGATTATGTTTTTTTTCTACTGAGTTGTAGTAGGTCCTTACGTATTTTGGATATTAATCTCTTAACAGATACAAAATTTGCAATTATTTTCTCCAAGTACATAGATGAGTTTTTCAGCTTGTTTATTATTTCCTTTACTATACAGAAGCTTTTTAGTATAATGCAGTCTCACTTACCTATTTTAGCTTTTGTGACTTGTGCTTTTAGTGTCAAATCTAGTAAATCATTGACAGGACTAATACCACAAAGCTTTCCATGTATGTTTCCTTTCAGGAGTTTTATCATTTAGAGTCTGTTGTTCAAGTCTTCAGTCTAGTCTGAGTTGATTTTTGAGCATGAGATAAAGTTTCAATTTTATTACTTTTTGTGCGAGTATCAAGTTTTCACAATACTATTTGTTGGAGGTACTCTCCTTTCCTCATTGTGTATTCTTGGCACTTTTGCTAAAATCAGTTGACCATATATATGTGTGAGTTTAATTCTGGGCTCTCTTTTCTTTTCTGTTAATCTACCTGTCTGTCATTAATGCCAGTAACATACTAGTTTAATTACTGTAGCTTTGTAATATGTTCTCAAACCAGGAAACAGAAATCCTCTGTCTTTGTTCTTTTTCAAGATTATTTTGGCTATTCTATATGTCGTAGTTTCATATAAATGTTGAGATTCTTATCTGTTTCTGTAAAAATTGCCTTTGCATTTTGATGGGAATTGTATTAAATGTGTAGATTAAATGTGTGAACATTTGATAATATTAAATGTTCCAATCCAGGAACATGAGATATCTTTTTATTTATTTTTATCTTTTTCCATTTCTTTCATTCACGTATAATCATGTTTACTGTCCATGTCTTTTGCCTTCGTAAGTTTATTTCTAAATATTTTATTCTTTTGATGCTATTGTAAATGAAATTATCATAATAGATTTTTTTAACTTCTTTTCTGTTAATATATAGAAACACAAACACAATCTTATTAATACATAGAATCTGTTAATATATAGAAACACAAACATTATCTTATTGAGTCACTTGTGTACTTCAGCTTTTCTTTTTTTTCTTTCTTTCTTTTTTATTTTTTTATTTTTTTGAGATGGAGTCTCACTCTGTCACCCAGGCTGGAGTACAGTAGTGCAATCTTGGCTCACTGCAACCTTTTGCCTCCTGGGTTCAAGCGATTCTTGTGCCTCAGCCTCCCAAGTAGCTGGGACTATAGGTGCATGCCACCACACCTGACGGATTTTTACAGATTTAGTAGAGAGGGGGTTTTACTATGTTGACCAGGCTGGTCTTGAACTCCTGACCTCAAGTCGTCCACCTGCGTTGGCCTCTCAAAGTGCTGGGATTATAGTTATGAGGAACCAAACACAGCCTCATTAATTTTCAAGGTTGTTTTGTCATTCTAATCCCATTGAATTTTTAAATAGATTTTAAAATCAATATATCAATCTCTATAAAAGTGCCTGCCTTGTTATATTACAGTCATGGCTATTGCATTGAGTCTATAAATCAAATTTGGAAAAATTTTCATCACATCAATATTAGTCTTTCAGACTGCTAACACAACATATTTCTCAATTTATTTAGTTATTTTTTTCTTTTCTTTCTGTCAAGAGTGTTTCTTAGTTTTCAACACAAATATCCTGTAATATATGTTGAATTCATACCTAATTATTTTATTTTTTGTTCTATATTAGGTGATAATTTTTAAAAATTCCAATTCCTCATTGTTAGTATATGAAAACAAAATTGATGTTTGGGACATCAGCAAGATGGCACAACGGGAAGGTCTAAACACTCCTTCCCATGAAGACACGAATTCCATTTATGAGAAAACAAACCAAAAAAAGATTGTTTTTTTTGAGATGCAGTCTCATCCTGTTACCCAGGCTGGAGTGCAGTGGTACAATCTCGGCTCACTACAACCTCCGCCTCCCAGGTTCAAGCAATTCTCCTGCTTCAGTCTCCCGAGTAGCTGAGATTACAGGTACCCACCATGACGCCCAGCTAATTTTTGTACTTTTAGTAGAGACAGAGTTTCACCATGCTGGCCAAATAGGTCTCAAACTCTTGACTTCAGGCAATCTGCCCACCTCACCCTCCCTAAGTGGTGGGATTACAGGTGTGAGCCACTGTGCCCAGCCCCAATAACTATTTAAAAGGCTCTTGCACCCAGGCCAGTGTGCAACAAGCTTCAGCATAGGTGGTAGAGAAACTTTTGCCATCAGCACCACATGTTCAAGAAGGAATTCAGACCTCCTAGCTTCTCCCAGGGAAGTGAAACCAAAGACTAGACTGTACATCCAACATTCTGATTTTAATTGGAAGGGATCCAAGGAACTGGGCTTTGTCTCATCTGACACAGAGTACTGATCACACCCTGCACACTCTGAGTGCCTGGGGACCGGGACCACTGAGAATATGAAGAGCTAGATGTTGTGTGCATCCTCCAGTAGACACATAGAACAGAGAATGGAGAATTACACACCACAGATGCTCGCAGAAAGGAAAGAAAAGAGTGGAGCATGTGTTCAATATTCTGGCTTTTGAGGAACTGCCCAAGGGACTAATTTCTATCTAGCCCAATTCACAAAGCTGATGGGAATCAAGCACATTCTAAATGCCTGAATGCCACTAAAAACAAATACAGAAAAAGTTTTGTGGCATGTGGTTTGTGTAATTTTGTTCTGACACTGCTGTAAATAACTGCCAGAGACTAGGTACTTTATGAAGGAAAGGGGTTTAATGGACTCACAGTTCATGGCTGGGGAGGCCTCAGGAAATTTACAATCATGGTGGAAGGGGAAACAAACACATTCTTCTTCATATGATGGCAGGAAGGAGAAGTGCTGAGCAAAGAGGAAAAAGCCCCTTATAAAACCATCTGATCATGTGAGAACTCACTCACTTTCACAAGAATAGTAGCATGGGTGTAAATGCCCTCATGATTCAATTATCTCCCACTGGGTCCTTCCCACAACATATGGGGATTATGGGAACTACAATTCAAGATGAGATTTGAGAGGGGACACAAAGCCAAACCATGTCATTCTGCCCCTGGCCCCTCCCAAATCCCATGTCCTCACATTTCAAAACACAATTCTGCTTTCCCAGCAGACCCCCAAAGTCTTAATTCATTCCAGCATTAACCCAAAAGTCCAAGTCTAAAGTCTTATCTCGCACAAGACAAGTCTCTTCTGCCTATGACCTTTTAAAATCAAAAGCAAGTTTGTTACTTCCTAGACACAATGGGGTTATGGGCATGTGGTAAGTAAACCTATTCCAAATAGGATAAACTGGCCCAAACTTAGGGACTACAGGCCTTATACAAGTCCAATATCTAGTGGGGCAGTCAAATCTTAAAGCTCCAAAATGATCTTCTTTGACTCCATGTCTCACATCCAAGTCACACCAATGCAAGAGGTGGGCTCCTGTAGCTTTGGGCAGCTTCACCCCTGTAACTTTGCAGAGTACAGCCCCATCTTGGCTGCCTTCAGAGGCTGACATTGAATGTCTGTGACTTTTCCAGGTGTAAGATGCAAGTGGTTGGTAGATCTACCATTCTGGGGTCTGGAGGATGGTGGACCTTTTCTCATGGCTCCACAAAGCAGTTCCACAGTAGGGACTCTGGACTCCAATCCCACATTTCCCTTCCACTCTATCTTGCCCTAGCAGAGGTTCCCCATGAGAGCCCTACCCCTGCAGCAAACTTCTGTCAGAACATCTAGGCATTTTCATATGTTTTCTAAAATCTAGGCAGAGGTTGCCAAAACTCAATTCTTGACTTTTGTGCACCCATAGGCTCAATACCATGTGGAAGCTGCCAAGGCTTGGGGCTTGCACCCTCTGAAGGCATGGGTGAAACACATGAAAACACATATGTTTTCCCCTTTTAGCCATGGCTGGGATGCATGGTACCAAGTCTTGAGATGGCACAAAGCAGCAAGGCCCTGAGCCTGACTCAGGAAACCATTTTTTCCTCCTAGGCCTCCAGGTCAATAATAAGAGTCTCTGCCATGAAGACTTCTAACATGCCTTGGAGAAATTTTCTCCATTGCCTTGATGATTAACATTTGGCTCCTTGTTCCTTATGCAAATTTCTGCAGCCAGTTTGAATTTCTTCACAGAAAATGGGTTTTTCTTTTCTGTCGCATCATCAGGCTACAAATTTTCTGAACTTTTTTGCTCTGCTTCCCTTTTATAAGTTCTAATTCCAAAGCATGTCTTTGTGAATACATAAAACTGAATGCTTTTAACAGCACCCAAGTCACATCTTCAATGCTTTGCTGCTTAGAAATTTCTTCCACCATATACCCTAAGTTATCTATCTCAAGGATAAAGTTCCACAGATCTCTAGGGCAGAGGTTAAATGGTGCCAATCTCTTTGCTAAAACATAGCAAGGGTACCTTTATTTCAATTCCCAGCAAGTTCCTCATCTCCATCTGAGACTACCTCAACTAGACTTCATTATCTATATTCCTATCGGCATTTTGGTAAAAGCCATTCAAGAAGTCTCTAGAAAGTTCCAAACTTTCCCATATTTTCCTGTCTTCTTCTGAGCCCTCCAAACTGTTCAAGCCTCTGCCTGTTACCCAGTTCCAAAGTCACTTTCAAATTTTTGAGTATCTTTAGAGCAGCTCCCCACTAACTGATACCAATTTATTGTATTAGTCAATTCTCTGCTGCTATAAAGAACTGCCTGTGTCTGGGTAATTTATAAAGGAAATGATTTAATTCACTCACAGTTCCACATGACTTGGGAGGCCTCAGGAAACTTATACTCATGGCAGAAGGGGAAGCAAACATGTCCTTATTCATGTGAGGGCAGGAAAGAGAAGTGCCAAGCAAAGGGGGAAATTCCCATTATAAAACCATCAGATCTGGCTGGGCGTGGTGGCTCAAGCCTGTAATCCCAGCACTTTGGGAGGCCGAGACGGGCGGATCACGAGGTCAGGAGATCGAGACCATCCTGGCTAACACGGTGAAACCCCGTCTCTACTAAAAAATACAAAAAAACTAGCCGGGCGAGGGGGTGGCGCCTGTAGTCACAGCTACACGGGAGGCTGAGGCAGGAGAATGGCGTGAACCTGGGAGGTGGAGCTTGCAGTGAGCTGAGATCCGGCCACAGCACTCCAGCCTGGGTGACAGAGCGAGACTCTGTCTCAAAAAAAACAAAAACAAAAACAAAAACAAAAAACCATCAGATCTTGTGAGTACTAACTCACTATCATGAAAATAGCAGCATGGGGGTAACTGTCCCTGTGATTCAATTACCTCCCACTGGATCCTTCCCATGACAAGTAGGAATTATGGGAACTACAATTCAGGATACGATTTGGGTGGGGACAAAGCCAATCCATATCACTGCTGCTTCAGAGGATCCACATTATAGCAGACCGAAGCCCTCATGATCAAGAAAAGCTGAAATATATAAGCTACTCAATAGGATTATAGAGCTACCGTAATGAAGATAGCGTGGCATTGGCACTAAAGACTTGTTGATTTAAGCAGGAGTGTAAGGAACATAAGACTAAATCCAACCAATATAGACAAGTGATATTTGTCAATGGTACTAAAACAATTCAATGGAGGAAAAAAAGTCATTCAAATACATGATGATAGACATATTAACTCCAAATTTTAAATAATTTTTATCCCTATTGCACAAGGGGATGGATGTATTTATTTTTTTAATTTTGATTTGAATTTATATTCAGGGGGTACATGTGCAGGTTTGTTACAAAAGTACATTGTATGATACTGAAACTAGGGATACCTGAACCCAATTGCCAAGTAGTGAGCATAGTACTCAATAGGTAGGTTTTCAACACTTGCCCTATCCGTTCCCTCTCCTCTCTGTTGGTCCCCAGTGTCTTCTGTTTCCATCCATATGTCCATGTATACCCAATGTTTTATTGTATCTCATCCATACAGAAATAAAAAATAGAGAAGTCTTAAGTGTAAAATAAAAAGAGCAAAACAGCACAACTTAGAAAAAAGTAAAATCGAGAATTATTAAAATTAAAATTTTTTTAGGTACACACAGACACAAACATGGGCAAAATAAACAATAAGAATTCCAGAAGGAGAAAGGGAAGACAGAGGTAAAATTTGAAAACTACCTGTCATGTACTATTTTTACTACTTAGAAACGAGATCATTACAAGCTCAAATCTGCATTATTCAATATACACATGTAACAACCTGCACATGTAGTCGTTGAATCTAAATTAAAATAAAATTCAAAATAAAAGAAAAAAATGTGTTTGCTCGGTAAAGATATTTAAAAAAAAAAAAAAACTCCCAGACTAAGAAAACATATTTGCAAATCAAAATATTTAAAAACTCTGAAAATTGCAAAATAAGAAAAAAAATGAAAAACATTGGTAAAAATTCTGAACAGACACCTTACCAAAACAGAAATTCAGATGGAAATAAAACACTTGAAATATGCTCAGAAATGCAAACATAAAACCAAATGAGCTAAGGAGTTATCACTCCCTATATCTTAAAATACATACCAAAAAAAAAAAAATCTAGCAATAGGAGGTATTGATGAGGATGATAAGTAATTGAACATTATTTTGAAGAGTTAGAAATTTTTAATAAAATTCACTTACTGTATGACCCAGAAATCTCACTCCCATGTGTCTACTCAAGGTAAATGAAAACTTATGGTGACACAGAAACCTCTAGGTGAATGTTTCTAGCACTTTATTCAGAATTACCAGAAATCATTAATAATATATACTTTAATTGGTGAATGAATAAATTGTGGTCTCCATACAATGCAGTACTACTCAACAATAAAAAGGGATAAGCTTGATTCACGCAACAACATGAACGAAGCTGAGATTCATTTTGCTAAATGAAAATGCAAGCCAAAAAGCTATTTATTATCTGTTTTATTTACACAACACTCTGTAAAAGGCAAAATTTTAGTGTGGAAAATAGATCAATGTTTAGAAGAGTTTAGAGTGGGAGAGGAGTTGTCTCTAAAGATGTAGAACCATGTAGCACAATATCTGTTTTCCATTGCTCCTATGACAAGTTATCATAAAATTAGTGTCTTAAGAAAGAATAGATATTTCTATTCTATTTCTATGTTAGAAATTTGTATGTTAGAAGTAGAAGATAATATTATCTTATTATCTTACCATTTTGTATGTTAGAAGTCTGAAACAGATATCATTGTGCTACCTATCCACTGAGAGAAGCTGGATGGAGAGACACCCAGTATCTATAAGCACACCTAATGCCTAGCCACTGCTTTCTAGAATCTTCTTCACTGAAAGAACACAAGGATTCTTGAAAACTTGTTGATTCCAGCATATTATAAGAGTCTAAAGCATCTGATGTTGCCAGAGATAAATAATAAATAAAATAATAAAGTGTGGAAGCATATTTTAAAAAGTCACAGATATCAAACTGAAAGAAATTCTAATGGCCAAAGTTAGCATAATTTGGTCACACCATAAGTAAGTGTAGTATTATGTTATAACCCCCCAAAATAAAATAAGTATTCAAAATTTTATAATGCTATATGTGAATAGCCAACTAAGTAAGTGAAGGAGTATCTCTTTCTTACAAAAGATTTTTAACTAACAAATGTAGAGGGAATGAGGGAAATAGAAAATCACCGTTAGAAAACCACAGTAATAATTGCTGCCTGTAAGAAAGACTGATGGATGCTAAAATTAGCAGGAAAAAGTTGAACCAAATCACAACATATGCATAGACTCTAGATTTATTTTGCAAATAGCCAATACAAAGAGAAAAATAGTGAGCCTACAGTGACGAATTCTGGCAAACATCACTTTAATGAGTGATCAATGTTAGTATCACCAATTTTTATATTATGCACCCCACGATATGCTGTGATTGAAAAGAGCATATCACTTTTGGGGCATTCTTCTCAATAATGTCTAACTTCAATATAACCGTAAGAAAATACCAGGCAAATTCAAATACAGCAACAATCTGTAAAATAACTGACTACTTCTCTTCAAAAGTGTTAATGCAATTAAAAAAAAAAAGCAACAGAAATGATAAAGAACTATCACAGTTACAGAATTCTATGCAGAAGTGAAAACTAAATGTAACGTAAGATTCCAAAACAAAGAAAGCACAGTCACGAAACATCTGGTGAAACCTCCTAAAATTCTGTACTTTCATCCATAGTGTTGATCCATGGTGAATCTAGTTTTGGCAAATGTTCTATGACACCATAAGATGTTAGGAAAGATAGTTGTGTGAAGGATATATACAAATTCATTATACTATTCTTGTGAAACTCCTTTGTCAGTCTAAAATTATCTTTTAAAAAAGTAACTACTAAATTAAAGCTTCTAATATTGAGGAATAAAACGAACAAATTCCAAACACTTTAGCTTTATGCTTAAACTTTACTTTTTGAAAAGAGATTAATACTACATTTTATAAAATCTAATAGTAAAAATAAGAGTAGAAATATTTTAATTTTTTTAGTAATTATATTGTATTTTTACAGTGTTTTAGGAGGGTAGCTGATCTCTTCAGAAAGAGATAAAAACTGACGAGTTAATGAAACTTACTAATTCTTTTTCTTCTGATTGCTGTCCAGCTTTCTGAAATCTATAAATCTACATAAGCTGATACAATCCTACAGGAAACAGAGAGAGAGATACTAGTATTAATAACCAATGCTAAAAAGCAAAGATAAGACCTATAGCCAACTGTGAGTATTAGTGATTTTTCTGTCACATCATTTATATAAAATAATGAATTTCCTGACCAAGCTCGTAATGTCTTTCAGCTCATCTTAGAGAAGCGGACAGCCTTCATAAACACCAGCACTAGACAGCTCACATTAGATTCTCACAATCAACAAAGATTATTGCAAAAATAATATTTGGTGGGCATTTTTCCTGTGGTGCTATTAGTTTTCAACTTAATCGTAGTGTTTCTATCTAGTCTAAGCGCGACACCCATGAAATAACACAGGTAGCATTAGGATGACGGGGGCCGTTAGGTCCTTTCAGTCAGAACAGTTGATTTCTTGCACTTCAGCTTCTTTTGTCACCCTGGCATTTTCAATTGCAGAAGATTTGTCTGTGAGAGAGGAAAGTTTGAATCTGATCTGGCTCTGCCTTTCTTAATAATGTGCTTGAAAGTGACATAAAACTTTTCAAGTTCGAAGAAATACCCATTAAAAAAAAAAAAACAGCAAAATAGCTTTTCTCTCACAATGAATGCTTTAAACCTCTTCCCTGTGGGGGGAAAAGGCAGCTTTAAAGAAAAAAAATAATAATCCCTGCATTATTGAAAATGCATCAGTCTCCCAGGGCTTCATTGTCAGTTTCCACCATTGTGTATTGAGAGACAGCTCTGTCAGATTTGAGTCTTGTGGTTATCTGGTAGAGTTGATATGGCAATTGAAAATGTCGTCCTGATGGGGACTAGACAGATATAATCTCATTTTATTTGAGGGAAATCAAGCTCTGCCATAAAGGAGTTTATCAGTGAGGCTTAATTAAGGCTCAGATAAAGTATTAGTGTTATAAATATAAAATTGTTATATTTTTTTCCAAAAAAAATGTATATTTAATTTGTTCACTTTACAGCGAAATGCTTAACTGGAAATTAAATTTGTGGAATTGCTTTTCTTTTCTCTAGTGAAGAATAAGGCAAAATAAATCGTAAACGACAATGCACTGGAATGGTAGAGATGCATGGCAAACTACTGGAAAACTGTTCTCCATTTTCCTTAGCCTACCCTACCTTCATGTTGCTACTTACCACATTGATACTGGGCTAGACTGCATGACAGGTTTTGGTCAATAGGATAATAGCGACCATCATGCAAGGTGAAAAGTAAATAATGTTTGCACAATGCAACTTTGCTTCTCTTACTGCTGTTGAAACCCCTTCAACCGCCACTACGTGAAGAAGACCAAACTGTACATATAATAAGAGAAACATATGGTTCATTTTTTATCATTCTGGCTAATGGTCAGCCAAACTCAAAGAGCAAAGGTGCCCAGATGAATGGAGTAATACCAGTGACCCTAGACAAAACCAACAGAAGGGCTGCTGCAACACAAGATGCCCAGGTGAGCTCTCTTAATTATGAGCTAAATAAATGCTTGTTATTTTAAGCCAATAAATATGGCATCATTTTGATGTTGCTAAATCTACCACGAAATGGTAGATTTCATTTACCATTTTAAAGTACAAGATACTTTAGAATCACCTGCAAAGTCTTTCTTAGAGTAATGTAATACCCTGAAGCATGCACAAAGAAAAATATAGAGTGAATAGCACATTGCATTGAGACAAGAGTATATAATCAGGCAATTTGTGCCTGACCAATTCAAAAGGAAAACACTTCTGCCCAGGGGCAGAATGCCACACATTCTGGCAATCAGTTCCTTTACTTCTTCATCTTCTGCCCATAATTCTGCAATCTGAAAGAATAGGTTTTCTGTTTTCTGTATCATTTCTATTTTTGTCTTTCTACTTCAGCATAAAATTTGCATTTTATGATCCAGTTGACTCTGCCTTCCTCTTAGTATATAGGACTTAAGGGATGTCAAATACAGCTTTTCTCCCTTAATAAAAGAAACTTTTCAGACTACGGCTTTTGTTCCATATTACTATGTTAGTAGTGAAAATTTGGACACTGACTTTTTCAATTTCTCTATATCCATACTTTACCAATCCAAAAGCAATCACTCATATCTATGTGTCTTTACTCATGATGATAATTGCTAGAGTGGCATAGAGAGGAAGTTGTTTTAACTAAAATGCAAAAGAGGAAAAAAAGGATTATTTATCTGCATTTTATAGTATGGACATTTCACTGCAATTGATGAAGTATGTTTTAAATTCTTAAACTAGTAAGAACAAAATCTTTCTAATATTTAACTTTTGAAACCAAAATATCTGGAATACGGGGAGCTCACTTTCTCAGTCTATCCAGAGAAATTCTATAGCTTAGTGATATAACTTTATCTTACAAAAGATGCTATCATCAAATAAATTCACCCATTATCCAGTAAAAATCAAATTTTCTTCTCTTGTTCTTTGATAAGCGACTTTAAAACAAAATTATTTTAAATTATTTTTAAAACTTAAAAATTGTTTTTAAACTTCAAAATAAAATTATTTTAATTTATTGCTTTTAACTGTCATCAGTTACAAGTAGTCAATTTGTTATTCTGCTAACGAACTTTTAGGATCCTCACTACTAGGCAAATGTTCTAGTGAAATGTGTCAGGAGACATTTGAAAGACGGAACTTGAAATGAAGGAGCTTCCAGGTCTATCAGTATTGGAGCAATTCAAAGAGATTCACAAACGCATAAGAGAAGTGTCTATCCATACCATATTCAGGAGTATTCAAGCCTTTAAAATTTTTCACATTCAAGTTACTTGGCAGAAAGAAGTTATCTTCTGATTTGCCAGAATTGATTTTTATAACCACAAATTCTGCAATTAGAAATAATAAGTTAATCATTTGCTAATCTTTATTTAAGAATGTATTATGTTCCTTTAAAGTAAATTTGTTGCATAATATAAATATTTTTCTCTTCAATAAAATAAAATAAAAATTTAAATTAAGCAAAGAAATTATTTGATCATAGAATTTATATCAAATAATGAAATAAAACAAAAGGTGCTTGATATACAAAAGAGCACCAAGTGTTAAAAACTAAAAATTCAAAAAACAATGATTGAAAATAGTGAAGAAAGACCAAGGTCAAAAATATTCCTAGAACAAATATATAATCATCTGCTGCTTAAAAATATATTCTATTGCTAATAGTCAAAGAAACAAAGTCACCAATACTTGTTTACTGAGTTTAAATCTATAAACCAACTCTAATTATTTCTATTGTTATATGACATGGTGTGTTCTTTTATACACACCTTGGCATTACTAAGATATTCTGATTTTTCACAACTACCACCCCAACTCTACACTTGTCTTCCCCAACAAACATTAAATCTTGTGAAAGTAGGTTACAAAGCTAGTGCTAGACTGCTAGGCTATTATTATTATTAATTTTACAATAGCTCTTTGTATGCCTTCAATTCTAAGAAATTATAATTAAAAATACAAAACACATAATTGTATTCTCATGATAGTTTTACATGTAACTGTACATGCTACAAAGATTTATTGCTAATCACTTTAATGTCCCCTTTGGTCTTGTCCTGAGATTTTGTTCTATTTAGTTTGAGTAATTTTCTGTGTTTTTTTTTTGAAGGTTATATAATCTCTGCTCTTGGAATTCTTGTACATCTGACAACTTGTTCTTTTTCCCTTTCTCTAAAGATGGATATATTGGCTAGGAATATCATTCTTAGCTCACAGTCCATCTACTTTTAATTATCTATAAATGGTAAATGATTTTCAAATGTCTTCTAGCTTCTAGTGTTGTACATGAAAAGACTAGTATTTAGTCTTTCCTAAGTAAGCAAATTGTTGTTATGGCTGTTTCTGTAAAACTGTATTTAGTTTTCTACTTCTTTTGATTCATATATATCACCATAATGCACCTAGACATATGTCTTTTTCATTTAAAATTCCAGGAACTTACAGATATATTCTACTTTTAACACTTAAAATATTTATTTAGCTAAGAGGTATTTTCTTCTATTAATTATTATGAGTTGTTATTTCAGTGTCACTTCATTTCATGATTCTAAAATTTGACTTGCACAGCAAGTTTCTAATATCTTTTCTTCAAATGCATCTCTTATACTTCCAATTTTAGTTATAATTTATTTGTATTCTTGTTTTGTTTGCACAGTATTCCATCCATTTTATACCCATAGCCTTAATTCATTTCTAAGAAATAACCATTTCTTTCTAATTCTTCTATTTAAAGTTTTAAATAAGATATCGTGTCTTTGTAGTTTCAGAAAGTTATTTTTGCTTGAAATATTATTTTCTCATATTTTAAAATAATTTTGTGGTTTCCTTTTGAACTGTAATGAAGACTGTGATTATTGATGTCACAGTCTCAGAGAGGCATTATCCCGATCATCTTATCTGCAAAAGTACACCATCCCTACCCTAGTCACACCATAAGTTGTTTTCATATATTATTGTTATTAAGAGCATTTATAACCACCCCTACCTTATTACATATTTATTGGTTTACTTTTTTGTTCTTTCATCCAACAAAATATAAGCTATGTGTGGGTCAGTTTTTAGTCATGTTGAAAACTCTCATTGGTCATTTGAGTAAATGCATAAATAAACTCCTTGACACTTCTAATTATTTTTGTAATTAAAATTATTTTCCTTCTTATTTACTCTTCAAAAGAAGTGCAGAAGAAGAAAATATTGCCCATAAGAAAGGACAAAATTTAATTTATCTAGAGGGAAGTCTTCTTCAGGCCAAAAGGTTCTCTTAAATTAGTTTCTAAAAGTGATTCCAACAGTCAATAGGCAGTGTAATCCTCCTAACCACCTTACCAAGGAATTCAACCACCTACCCGAATTCTCGTGTTCTCTGCTAAGTCTTCGTCCTTCCACAGCCATCTTTGTTTCCCTGGTTTCAGAGTCAGTGAAAAACCCTCCTGTACTCACTTTTAGAAAACGAATTGACAAGCTTAAATTTTATCTTACCTGAGAAAGAAGTCTTAGTTTGTTTACTGAATCTTTTTATCAAGAAGTTGGAAAAAAGAGGCAGTTACTATATTTTTCAGCTTTTTTTGTTGCTGCTTTATAGATCACTATATTTTATTAGAAAATTCTTCTTAAAAACATTTAAGAGTACTTTCTACACTCCCTATTCCATTTGTTTATTCAAAGAAATATCACCAACAAGCAATAGTTTACATTTTCTTTTGATAAAATTGTGAATATTGCTCCAGGAAAGTTTTAAAAAGACGTCCAATGCAATATTCTTATTATAATACATAGATGAAGAAACTAAGGTTGGAAGAGGTTAAGGGACTATTGTTAGTGCATGACAGATATGATATTATAGAATAGGATATATTTTTCCCAGCCTTATACTCTATTCAATACCCTGAGATGAACCATAGCAAAACAATTTTAGTGTAGATGTATAGATAATTAATAATGTGGAGCTATTTCTTCTCTTAGAATTTTATCTCAGTATTTTAGAAGGTAAAATTTAATATATGAATAATTACGTGAACATGTATTTTTGATATTTATATTTTTGAGGTTTGAATTTCCTTTATATTAAAATTTTGCCAAAGGAAATATAGACATTATTTCAGAAACACTGTGTGTGTGTGTGTGTGTGTGTGTGTGTGTGTGTGTGTAAAAAGACACTGCAAGCTCTTTGGCATTATAACTTCTATGTTTTTCAAAACAGATAATTTAGCTCATCCTACTTTGTCATGGTTGAGCTACAGTGTACATATTTCATTCTTTTAATCTCTCATTTTAACTTCTCAGCTCCTT
The DNA here is from genome assembly GCF_002776525.5 of Piliocolobus tephrosceles. NCBI lineage: Eukaryota > Metazoa > Chordata > Mammalia > Primates > Cercopithecidae > Piliocolobus > Piliocolobus tephrosceles. Next base: position 25,813,156 of record NC_045455.1, read on the forward strand.
AATCATTTTTCTGCATTTTCTTCAAAGGTCTTTCCATTTGTCAGCATCTTTATGACATTGAAGTCTTTCAAACTGGAAACAACATTACAGGTATTTGACCTTATCAGCCTTCCTTGTTTATTGCTTACTTTTCACCTGTCACAAAAAATAGAATGGAAACCTGAAATGACAAGGCACTTTCAGTGTATGATATAGCATTGCTTTATTTAAGTAGAGAACCTCTATTTTTCAATAAAACATGCAATTATAGCACACACTTTTTTTTAAGTTATCATCACATTTACCATTATATAAACCTACGATGTTTTATATATTATTTAGATGTTTTGTTTGAGTCCATAGAAGCTGAGTGCTTTCAGTTGATAGTTTGTGTCTAAATGTAAATTTCAGTGCTGTAAGGTTACTCGAAAGGTTTCCAAAAGTAAAAGTACAATTTACCCTTTGGGGTTTGAAAATAATTGATTCTTGAAAAACTGGAGCTTTTGTACAAATAATAACTAATAAGACCACAAAATAAGTCTTTAAATGATAACTGGAAATAAATTATTAGCTGCTATTAGACACTTTCGTGTTTAATAAAAGTAAAAAGCAAAATAAAATGTCTTTGGGTAAGTCCTCCCAGAGGATGAAATGTGAAAGTAAGGCGGTAGATAATTTCGGACATTTTGCTAAAAAATAAAGGGAAAGAGAGAGAGAGAATGAATAAAGATGAGAATTAAGAAAAATTAAGAAAGCCAGTTTTCCTCTCTGATCTCTAAAGTGAAGGAAGAGGAGCTTCCCCGATGAGGTAGAAGGTCGCTGAAGATACTGGTATGTGTCAGGAAGCAGAGACCTATCAACTACTTTTTCTTTTCAATCAGTTATGAAACAAGCAGAGATTGGCATCTTTTGTTAAAAAGAATGTTCTAGGAAACTCCTGGTAAACACAGAAGAGGACTAAAGGTATGCAAACGATGACAAATGCAGGAATACAAAGTGTGTTGACAAGCAATCCTAGAAACAGCCTAGGTGTGGTGAGAGATTTGCACACAAAAAGGAGAGGGATGGCCGGGCGCGGTGGCTCAAGCCTGTAATCCCAGCACTTTGGGAGGCCGAGACTGGCGGATCACGAGGTCAGGAGATAGAGACCATCCTGGCTAACACGGTGAAACCCCGTTTCTACTAAAAAATACAAAAAACTAGCCGGGCGAGGTGGCGGGTGCCTGTAGTCCCAGCTACTCGGGAGGCTGAGGCAGGAGAAGCTCCGGGGGGCGGAGCTTGCAGTGAGCTGAGATCCGGCCACTGCACTCCAGCCTGGGCAACTCCGTCTCAAAAAAAAAAAATAAATAAATAAAGGAGACGGATGTCTGTGATTGGAGGGGAGCTAGGGGTCCTCTAGAGGACAGTCTATCACTTAGTAGTAGATTACAATCCTAGGTTCTTGTCAGGTACTATTGCTCCAAACAGGTTACTGGGCTTCCTCCCCCAAGTCCGTGCTCTTCTCCCATTTCCCCCTAACACCTGCTTCAGTGGGGTCTCAGTGGGATCACAGGCCAGCTTTCAGGGTCAGGCTTTTCCTTGCTAGCAGGCCTGTCTACCTTGAGGGTAGTCACACTAGTCAGTGCCCTGTTTAGCATGGTAGCCTGGCAAATGTGCCTAACTTCCTAGGGCAACTCAAGATCAGAGGCACTTTACAGGGAAATTTACAAACATTTGGCATCAGCAAGAAATAAAGACTTATTTTAAAGCCACAGAAACTTGAAGGATATCTACAGAATCTGTCCTTGATTATCCAAAATGATATTAAAATTTTTGTTTGTTTTTGTTTGTTTGCTTTAGTTTCCAACTTAAAAGCCATTACAATGTATTAATGTCTTGCCTCATGAACTTTTGGTCAGTATTGTATTGGTTCTACTGTTGAAATATGGTTTCAGATGTCTGTATGGTCCAATAAAATACTTTTTACAAATGTTCTATCTTCACTTTAAGATAAAACATGTATCATCTGATTTTCAGAATATCTCTCTTTTTCTCTCACCCTTTCCCTCTTTCACTGTTTCTCTTGCTTTTTTATTTACTTATCTATCAATTTATATATCTAATCTACCTATATATTAATAGTGATCATAGTATATAAATCTTATTTATTTGCATCCACTTGATTCATCTAGGTTTGAGAGCTGTGTTAAAATCTACTTTGCATGTGTCATTTTCTATGGAACTCTCTGTTTTTCTTTTAAATTTCTGCTTAACAAAAGTTGTTGCTTTATTATATACTTTATAGGTATAAATAAGTGTTACATCTTCACTCTGAATTATAGTTACAGCTCACAAATTTTCTCTCTTTAACTTTTAGGAACTATTTTGGGGCTAATTACTACTTTAGTATCAAAATCAGGTCCCTTTATTTTTTATTTTAGTCTTCCTATAATCTTCTGGCTCTTTTTGCAATGTTTAGCCTTCAGGAATCATTATGTTTTAGGTGTGTTTCTTGCATACAACATAAAGACAGATACACATTTCTGGTCATATTGGAACTATTTTAATAAATGAGTTGAACTCACCTAGATTTATTTAAATGTAAATTTGTTCGGTCTTAATTCTGGGATACTTTTGTGATCCCTTCCTTCCTTGCATCCTTTGTTCGTTTGTTTTATTGTTTCCTTCTCTTTTTTAGTTTGCTTGTTTGCTTTCATTTGATACCCACTAGCACCCATATTATTAAATGCATTTGTCCATCTGGTAAATTAAAATCTAGTATTAATAATCACATAACAAGAGGTTTCAAGAACAGGAGAAAATTTGCTTAGAGTACTGAAATTTTATAATATGCCACAGAAGATGTTATATAAATCCCACATCATGTTAATTATCTATCCATTTTCTAGTCACAGTTTAAAAATACATTTCTAATATACTTCCCATACTTTTAAGAAGTATAATTAATATTTCAGATAATTTAACTTTAAAATCAAATGTGATTTGACCTCTATGTCTTTATTTTCTACCTCCAATATGTATGTGAAGGTAAGTCCAGCAGCATTAGGTCAGGTGTACTGACCTCATTATGTTTCCTAGTAAGTAGCATCATGGCCTCCAAGGAACATAATGCTTCAGTACAGTTTCTATCACATAGTAAAAGCAAATCTTGTATCTAATTTTTCCCATTATATTATATCTAGAAGAATAGCTTAAATTATCTATGAAATACAAAAGCCAGTATAATTTTATATAAATGAAGAAAATGTTTATTCTTTTAATTCCTCACCCCAGTACCTCCAATGCCACAGCCATGTAATTATTCTTCCAACTGCCAGAGATGGAACATTATTTACACTTTGACAACCATGTCTCCCATATTTGGATTAGAAATAATAGTTTTGAACTGGAACTTTTAAAATCCTTGTTCATTTTATACCAAGAAAAATTTTGTATAGTATAACCATAAGATATAAAGTATTTTGTTTTATTATCTTTAATGCAGCGATGTATTTATCAAAATTATATGCAATCCCTATACCATAAGGAAATTTGGTTGGGAATGTAGCAGACATGGCAATTGTAAAGACTTGGTAGATCTCAGGGACTTTTCACTTAGCAAAAGAGATGGAATCACTGCAATTTAGGCATCCCGATATGAGGTGATGTATTCCCAAAAGTTATTAACAAACAGAGGATTAATACTTTAAAAAAATTCCTGTGCTGAAATGAGACTCAACAACTTTAATTGAGTTAACTGCATTATGAACAGTAATAATAAATATAGAACTAATCCAGATAGTGGTGAAACTTTTCATTGTGGTCATTAAGAGGGGAAAAAGTATAACAAATTATGAAATAAAAAAGAAAAAGGAAAAAGTCATTATCAATTGATTCTTTTGGTTTCAAGCCATAATAGCAATTCTGGTCACTTAAAGAATATATAAAATTTCTTGGAAGCTATAGGGAATCAGCTTCAATAGTAAGGGAAGGAACAGGAACAACCGATTTTATGATGAAGGCACAGCACTAATATGACTAAATCCTAAGACACTCACCTTGGAAAAATTCCTCCTCCGCCCAATACACACATATATTTTAAAGGCACAAAATTACTAGTAACATGAAAATTACTAGTAAAGGCTTATAAACTCAAGCTACAGTCTGTAATTTTGGAATTCACTTAAAAATCAATATTTCAGTGAGTTGATATTAGTGATTTCTCTTGTATACCACACATTCCAGATCTCAGATTGGTCAAGGACTCTTACTTCTTCTAGTGATCCAAATTTCCCCTAGAGACAGGAGCCCTTCATTAACGAGTCTCCATGAGACCCCGTGCAATAGTCTTCTGCTTACCTTTACTATTGGGAATGTATGACCAGGACATACTTCACTATTATTTATAATGTTTTATTTTTTTTATCTTTTTGAGGCAGAGTCTTGCTCTCTCACCCAGGCTGGAGTGCAGTGGTGCATTCACGGCTCACTGCAACCTCTGCCTCCCGGGTTCAAGTGATTCTCCTGCATCAGCTTCCCGAGAAGCTGGGATTGCAGGTGCATGCCATCACATCTGGCTAATGTTTGTATTTTCAGTAGAGACTGAATTTCACCATGTTGGCCAGACTGGTCTTGAACTCCTGACCTCAGGTGTTCTACCCGCCTCTGCCTCCCAAAGTGCTGGGATTATAGGCATGAGCAAATGCACCTGACCTATTTGTAAAATTTTAAGAAGTTCTGCCCAACTTAAATGATAAGAAACAGTGGAAATAAGGAATGAAAAATATAGGAAAGGAGAAAACCAACTTGTAATTATTTTCTAATAATCTGTTTGCAGTTTATGCTGCTATGTAATATTATATAGTGATTTTACTTTTTTTATAAAGAAGACTTACTGTTTTAGGACAATCTATTCCAACAGCTATGATATAAAATCTTAATTATTCCATTATAATGAATAGTTTGTAGTGTTTATAGGCTTTTTTTTTTTTTACATAGTCCATTAATTTATCTCTATTTCATGGAAATCAACATTATATTGCTTAAGTTACTGTAACTCCATAGGTCCTCACACTATCTATTGGTGGGTTCCATTATTATTCTTTTTATTTCTAAAAAATGTGTTTAGTTTTTACATATATAGTACTTTACTTGAAATTTTAAATCTTTTCATAAAATTTAGAATAAACATACACAAACCTATCATTTTGATTTTGATCTGAGTTCAGTTTCATCGAACTTCATATATATCAGTTCTATTTTTTTAAGTACATTGGCATATTGACAAAATTTGGAACTCTCATTCACAAGCATATACAAATGAACATTTATTTGTTATATATTCCTTGAATTGGTCTTTATAAACTTCAAAATTTTCTTCAAAAAGTCGATTTTGTCAAAGCTAATTTCATATATTTTGTTTCATTTTTTCCTATCATATTGCTTACCCTGATCATTCAGAAATGAATGAAATAGATAAGTATTCCTTACATCAATGTTTATTACATGTTGTCACCATATGGAACATTTTATTAATTAGTAGCATACTTCAGTATTATAAGAAAGGTTGTTAGTAATCTCTTTTCTAGGTTTAAAAATCAACCTAACTTTTCATTTCTTAAGGGACACATTTCTGAACCCTAATGGATTAGTAGCTGATCTCTCAAGTTGCCTTTCAATGTTAATAATTAATTGTAGCATGGAAAATACTCACGTGTAATATGAAATACAATCTACAAAATTAATTATTGGATAATGGGTATAAGTTGCATAAAAGCAACAGAATATAAAGTTTATACACAGGAGAGTTACACAGATGTACACACAAGCATGTGTGCTTCTGTGCATACCACACACGATTCTGCAAAGGAAGGATAAGAAGAAAATGAAATATGAAAAGTATTTTAAATTACATATCAAAATAATTTTTTTTTTCTAATAACATCTACTCTCAAAATATCCTTATTGTGTGGACCTCAAAAATTTGAGACAGGTTTCGGCTACTTTAGAAAGTTTATTTTGTCAAGGTTGAGGATGCGCACCTGTGACACAGTCTCAGGAGGTCCTGATGACATGTGCCCAAGGTGGTCAGAGCACAGTTTGATTTTATAAATTATAGAGAGACGTGAGACATCAATCAATATGTAAAATGAACATTTGTTTGGCCTTGAAAGGCAGGAAAACTCAAAGCAAAAGCCAGACAAATGCAAGTAACTCAGAAGTGGGGAGGTCCCAGATAGGTTAGAGACAAATGGCTGTACTCTTTTGAGTTTCTGATTAGCCTTTCCAAAGAAGGTAATCAGATGTAAATTCGTCTCAATGAACAGAGGGATGACTTTAAATAAAATGGGACACAGGTTTGTCCTAAACAATTTCCAGGTTGAATTTTCCCTTTAATTTAATGAATATGAGGGCCCAAGATTTTTCTTTTCACAAATGTGTATCTCTTTACTTGTCAATATCCCCAAATAAACTCCATGCCATTGTAGCTTGCTTTGGTGAATAAGCACAAACGGGCTTATTTGGATTCAGGAGTCAGATGCAACTGGGTTCCAGCCTTTGCTGTACAACTTATTAGCTGTATGTCCTTAGCTTCTCTGGCACGTATGTGTAGTGCCTGGCTCCCGAGATTACCAAGAGCAGAAAGAGAAATTATGAGAGCTAATTGCTTAGCACAGAACCTGCCCAAGGTAGTTAATGGATTTTGCATCCATAACGCCTGGCAGCTTAATGCATCTAGGATATTGATTGGTTGTCTTCAGTTTCACTCTTGGTTTCATTTCCTGAAGCCCCAAAAGGGTGGCACAAAAGAGACACATTCTGAACTCAGAGTGCTGAAGAAGAAATTAATTGAAAAGACAGGAAAACATGGAAAAACACATTGTTCTTGTAAACCAGAAATATAATTCTAAACTCCCAACTGACTGAACATGAAACCTCCTTTGCAAAAATTATAACTGAGGGAATTTTGACAGAGATATCTGACATGGCTGACTCCATCTTGTCTCTAGATTCACAGGCTGGCTGTCTTTGCTCATCCCTGAGCATGAGCTAAACTAGCTTTGTGGGGAAAAAAAAAAAAAAGTTTATAGTTTAAATAGTAGCCCTTCCTCAAACCTAAACTGTTCTTGTAAAACCCATAAAAGACCACCAAGTTAGGATGAGAGGGCCTGGAATTTTAGATAATTATCTAAATTATTCTTGAGGTCATAAGATTATTAACTTCCCCAATTACTCTTGAAGATAACATCTATTATTGTATAGATAATACTATTGTAAAACCTAAGATTAGCCTTTTGAGATGTCTTTTCATGTTTTTGCGTTTCTGACAACCAGATGGCTCCATGTGGTCTGCTGTGGTCCACACCCAGGAAGTGACTCAGCACAAGAGAACAGCTTCCACATCCTATGATGGTCATTTCCAAACCAACTAATTAGTACTCCCAACTCACTGGCCCCCTGCCCACCAAATTATCCTTAAAAACTCCAGGCCCCAAATTCTCGAGGAGACTGATTTGAATAATAATAAAACTTGTGTCTCCTGTGTAGGCAGCTCTGAATGAATTAAACTTTATCTCTTGCAAACCAGAAAGTATCTGAGACAAGTCTCAATCAATTTAGAAAGTTTATTTTTGCAAGTTTAAGGATGCACCGTGACACAGCCTCAGAAGCTGCTGATGATATATGCCCAAGGTCATCAAGGTACAGCTTGCTTTTATACAGTTTAAGGACACATAATACATCAATCAGTACATGTAATATTTACAATGACAGAACAACTTGAAGTGCTGGCTTCCAAGTCATAGGTAAATTTAAACATATTTTGATTGGCAATTGGTTGAAACAGTTATTATGTATAGAAAGAAATGTCTGGATTTCGATAAAAGGTTGTGGAGACCTAGGTTTTATTATGCAGACAAAGTCTCTAAGTAGCAGGCTTTTTAGAGAGAATAGACTATGTTTCTCATCAGATTTGAGGTCTGTGTTGATTTTAATGCTGGAAGGTTACAATAAGGCATATCCAAACCCTACTTCCTGTCATGGTCTGAACTAGTTTTTCAGGTTAAATGTTAGGGTGACCTGGCTGAGGAGGGAATCCATCCAGATGGTTGTGGGCTGCTTTTAGAATTTTACTTTTGGTGTACACTCTATTGCAATTCCACTGTCTCAAGAAATTGGCTCTGTCTAGGCAGCAGGCAAGGAGAACCCACTGGGCAGTTACAAACAAACTCCCACCCTGTGGCAAGGGAAACCTGAAAAATTGAATTCCCAACCAAGACAGGAAGAGAGGTCAGGCATGCCTCATTATACCACCTTCCTTTTGGAATTTAGGCACAACTGACCAACATTAACATTAAAATAGAGATCATAAGACTGAAAAAACAGATACTTTCTAGCAATAAGACACCAAAATCAAACCTGATTCTTGTGTACCATTATAAGATAGATAGCAGACCTTGAAGGAAATCAAAATATATTTTGAAATGGCCCTTCAAAGACATATTTTGTGGAAGAAATTTTGATCTGTAGAGAATCTCCTTACTTTTCTAGGTCTTTCCCAGATCTAACAGAGATTAAATGAAAGTCTAATACCTTTAAGGTTAGAAAAGAGACATTTACCATATTATCTAAGGCTGCTACATGGAGGCTTCATCTACTTAACAAGAACCTTGGCTTTCACAACCTTCCTTATCTTAACTATTCACCTCAAGTCTTTAGACAGAGCTTAACTCTTTCAACAAACTACCAATCACAAAATCTTCGAATTCACCTATGACTTGTAAACCCTGCATCGAGATGTCCTGCCTTTCCAGATTGAACTAATGTGTACCTCTGTTTAATGTGAATGCTGGTTCATTGTGCCTAACTCCAAAAGGGATGTATTGATTTATGTCTTTGCCTGTAACGTTTGACTCCCTAAAATGTATGAAACAAAACTATAACCCAACGACCTTGGGCACACATTCTCCGGACTTCCTGAGACTAGTTATTGGGATATGGTAACTCATATTGGCTTATAATAAACCTCTTTAAATATTTCACACAGTCTGACTTTTTCATCAACATTCCTCTAAGTCCCCCTAAATGCACTGATGTCTCTGTCCTTGGTAGCCCTCCCACCTGCTAATTCCCACGTTGGTCATCACAGTAATGCTTAGGTTTATTAAAAGGTGTCAACTCAGTGGAATATTTCTGACCAATGTCTACCTTTCTACTATATATTAAATGTGCTTTTTTAGAGTTATCGTGGATTCTTAGGCAGAGCATGGGTGAGGTACACATGCAGGTATACAAAAAGATTACCTACAATAGTCCTGCTGGACTTCTACTCTGACTAATGATTCACCATTAAATTCAGCTTTTTGAAGCAACCCGTATCTTCCTAAAATAGTTTCTGCACTGTGTTCTAACCAATCGCATGCCAGCACTGAAACCATCCCCACAGGGTTGACAAGAATTGCATGCTGGGTTCTGGACAGAGGTATAGTTATAATTAAGCATTAGCCAGGCTGAACTTTGGCGGATTTCCTTGTTGCTAAAAGTCACATAGCAATAGATAACTGACCACTGTCATCCTAATTGTTCCTATAAATAAAATTTCTGACACTAAGGTCATAAGACTGTTAAAGAATTGATTTTCATCTTCATTGTTCCTAAAGACAGGATGTCTGACATTAGAATCAAAACAAAGGCTTTTGTGTGAGGATTGCTTAAGATGTTTCTCAGACCCTGAAGTGCAGCAATCACTTTGAAGACCTCTACAGAGGGATGGGATTAGCATGAGACCACAGCTTCTGCATCTCCCTATCCCATGAACTCACCCTGCACTCTTCTTCCTTCTACTAATCAATGATCTCTACACTTCAGCCTACTCCCAAACCCTTAGAAATCCTAACTCTAAATTCCTTGGGGAGATGGATTTGAGGTTTCCTCCCATCTCCTAGTTTGGTGATCCTACAATTATACCTCTTTCTCTTCTGTAACCCAGTGTCTCAGCTTATTGACTTGCTGTGTGCAACATGAAATGAACCTACTATGGTTAAAATATTATCAGTTCATTATGGACCCACTCTAATCTCATACCTAGGAATGAGGTCTGGGGAAAACGGATTTAAAAATAGGTAAATTCAAAACCAGGGTCGCTGGTTGATAGTCAGAAGTCTGAGTAGAGTCAAAAGTAGGAAGGTGAAGAACTCAGACAGCCCACTGAGATCCCGGGTAGTCATGAACAGCTGCCCTGCCTTTTATGGCTTCCACTTTAAAGCAGCTCTGAGAATCAACTCTTCTTTACCTGGTCACACCATCCTTTTTGTTTTAGAGGCAACAGGGAAAAAATGGTTCACTGCATGGTGTCTGGGATTATCTTAGACAACAGTTCCAAGGTAGAATATTCATATTTATTGAACAGTGGGATCTGAAAGAAATTACCTGTTGTGATGCTGTCTTCTGCACCTACAATCATGTGATGTGGTGATTAAGAGAGTTGCTGAAGTAGTGTAGAGCAAAAAAGGTTAGCACATAAAAAGCCTTCAGCAAGTGGGAGACATGTTTACCCTTTAATTGTAGTCCCATTTTCAAGAATTTCCTCAATTCGTTAGCCTTCTTCCAAAATCCTTTATTGGAAAAAGTAAGGCATTCTCACTTTATGTATTTTCATGAAAAGATCACATGCAACATTCTCATTAATTCCTTCATTCATTTATACTTGAAGATTTTGAATAGCAAATGGGGAACTATTCCCCTAATTATCACAAAGTTTTCTTTAGTTCTTTCTCTATAGTATCTACTTACATCTTGAGAGTATTTATCATTTAATGCCCCTTTTGTAAAGTTACTTTCCAAATCCTTGATGTCTTGTCTCTTGGGCAGAAACCTCCGATTGCTATTTAAGATTCTCTCAGGGAATTAGGATAGCAACATGAATTAGCACTAAGTACTCCCTGATCTTTGCAGATTGATAACTCAGAAAACCTCCAGGGACAGCAAGTCCCATCTCACTGTACCCTGAATTTATTTGGCCCTGGTCCCTTAATTGATAACGCTCTTCCGTATTGAGTGAGGCTAATGGAATACATCATACAATCAGCCAACTTCTCTCAACATCTTGAGGTGTGTAGGCAGCAGACATGAGCATTGCAAGTTACAGATGAATCATAATAACAAATACCCAACACCAGATTCACGACACAAGCTTGAGAAGGGTGTTTTGTAGCCACCAGCCGATAAGCTTGCATTAGATGGATTCAGCTTAAAAGCAAACTAAATGTAACCGGATCTTGCTACCATCTACCTCATTCCCTCACATACTCACCACCACCCTGTATAGCATTTCTGAGAATTCCTAGCAGGAGTGGCACTCATTATGGGGACACCTTTGTTTGTGGGCACAAGTAAGCAAGCTGGTAGAAATAGCTCGTAGCCGAATGGGAGACATTCTCAAAGGGGACAAGAAAGAATAATAAATGAGCTATAAATGAAATTTTATATGCTATTGACAGGAGAAGTGATGTGAACACTTTGTGCTGAGAAGCCCCTCAGGCAAGAAGTGCTGCCTCATATGGCCCAAGAAATTTATGAAATCCTGGGGAAAGAACTATGCCCAACCAGACAGCATTGCATATCTAAAGGCAGGACAGATTGCAACATACATTTTTTCCATTTTAAAATTGAGATATAATTCACATACCATAAAATTAAGTATTTTTAATCATACATTTCAGTGAATGCAGTATGTTCACAAGATTGCATAGCTATCACCAAATGCCAGAACATTTTTATCAACCCTGAAAGAAACTCCACACCCTTAGGTACTCACTGGCAAATACTAATGTATTTTCTACTGCTAAGGATTTGCATATTCTAGACATTAATATAGTTGAATTCACATAATTTGTGACTTTTTGTTTCTGGTTGTTTTATTTAGCACAATATTTTTAAAGTTCATCCATATTATGTATTTCCATCTCTGTTATGGCTCAATAATATTTTGCCTCATGGATATAGAATTTTGTTTATCCATTCATTAGTTGACAGATATCTGGGTTATTTCCACTTTTTGACTATTATCAATAATGCTGCTATAAATATTTGTGTACAAGTTTTTGTGTTAGCATATAATTTTTCAGTATTGCTTCACCCTCCTTTTCTGGTGCCACAGTCTTTGCATATACTGAAGGCATTTAATTTAGTTTAGTTGCTTCTGATTACTATTCCTCACATTTTCTGATTATATAGTATTAAGAGACACATGACCCATGCCATGTCAATCTGAGTCTTCACTGGAATTTTCTGAAGGACTACTCATAAAGACTGGGCTTACTAAACTTGTGGAATTTGAATCTGAAACTATAACCACGTTTTCAACTGAATGGAGAAATCTGATCCAACAAATCAAAATCAAAGTTAATTCAAATTTTATGATTGTTCAATTTGATTGGCTAAATTCAGTCACATCTGACTAGACTTCCTAATTATGTGTGTCAGTAATTTTTGTCTTGGTTGGTATTACAAGGAGAAGAAGAAAGTCCATGAAACATTGCTATTGTATAAACCTAAAAATGCCAGAATGTCTTGAATGAGCATGGTATGTCAAAGACCACAAGGAGATCTTTCATGGGACATTTTTCTGTATTACACCTGTTACAAATAACTGTGCTGGGCAAACGTAGGTAAGTTGGTAAGAATAATCGTAAGGCAGTTCATATTCAAATAAGGGATACAGAATTAGGTTTAGTCAGTCTTAAGTATCAATGTAGACTAGGGTCAGGCGCAGTGGCTCATGCCTGTAATCCCAACATTTTGGGAGGCCTAGGCAGGTAGATTGCTTGATCTCGGGAGAATGAGACCAGCTGGGGCAACACAGCAAACCCCTGTGTAAAAATACAAAATGTAGCCGGGTGTGGTGGTGTGAGCCTGTGGTACCACCTACTCAGTAGGCTGAGATGGGAGGATTGCTTAAGTCTCAGAGGTAGAGGGTGCAATGAGCCGTGATTGTGCCACTGCACTCCAGCTTGAGTGACAGGGTGAGACCCAGTCTCAAAAAAAAGAAAAACAAAAACAAAGTAATAATTAAATGCAGAACTAAAACTTCATCATATGACTGTCTTTTTTTTATTAACATAGATGTCTTCATTCTCATAAGCTCTTAGATGTGCTGTCTACAAAGAAAATCTGTATTAAACTCTTATTATACAGAAAAATTAGACATAGACCTAAAATATCTTTGATATTTGCCTTTTTAATACTCAATAATTGAGGAATACAGACTATATTCCTAGTGAATGCATTAAAAAGAAAAAAGAATCCATCATGATAACACTTATGATAGTTCAAAAGAGAAGAAAGAATGAGAAAAATCACAGTAAAAGCAGACCATGGAACAGAGACTACAAGGTCAAACTTTACACAATACCAATGTATATCTTCAGAAATATTCAAGAGATTGAAATTTAAGGGATTGGATTGGAATTTTGTAATTAGTTATGAAAAAGACATCTAGAATATTGAGAAAGGTACTCTAAGGGGTGACAAAGAACTAGTTTTATGATTGAAAGTGCTTATAAAGCATCAGGCAAAAACAGTGAAGATAAACCTACCGGGGAATTAACCCAGTAGAATTTGCAAATTTCAAGAATGAAAGAAAAATATGTCCAAGTGAAGTGATAAGGTTATTGGGAGGTTGGCAAGTAGCCTAGAATGTGTGTTACAAATGAGTTTATCAGGATAAGAAGAATAAGTGTGGAAGAAGGAGAAAAATATAGCACAGATGTCAGAACTTGAGCAGATTAAGCATATCCCCATTAAGGGAGAGTCAGGATACTCTAATACCTCATTAAGCAAGGATTCACTGTGCTCTACAGACTAAGTATATTATTTGTACAGGAAAGAGGGTAAGGGTGAACCAGTGCATAGGTCCAAAAAACTTAATGTGGCTGCCTCCTCGTAACTGGCATGAACTCAAGAAGTAAAAATAGATGTAAATTCCTGTGAGTAACTATGAATGAACATTTATTGTGTTATATTTTCCAACTCTAGCCACTGAGAAAATCTGTGAAGAGTAATATTCCCCAAACAATGAAATGCCTACCTTCTAGATTTTGGTTTTCCAGCATTAACTTCCATTACAATGAAACTCAACTCCTTGGAAAATTTTTAAATTCCAGATTTAGAGCAGGAGAAGCACAACATAATCCTGAATTTTAGAATGAAAAAATATAATTTGGTACCAAACATAAGAAATAAGTTCAAAGAATGATTTGAGACTTGTCAAAAAGACACAAAATCCAGTTAAAGGAGGTTTTCACTGGCAAAATCTGGAATAATTTGAGCAGGAAAATAAATAACAATAATGAGGGATTATAACACACTGAAAAAATAAGAAACTGTGAGTCCATGCTGATAAGAATAAATCAATACATTGTGATTTTCATGTGGAAGATGTTTACGCAGTTTCACAACGCCTTAACATTACATTCTAATTACTTACAAAAGAAAAGAGAATGGTTTTATGGTGGAGATGGTAGGTACTAATAAATCAAATAACTGACACTAACATAGGGCAAAAATATTTGGTGCTACCTGAGTGGTAGGCAATGAGAGCACAGTGGCGCGTTTGTAACTTTCCTGCCAAGTATTCCAAACCCGATTAAACCACGAGGAAACATCACACAAAGCCAACATAATGGCACTGCATAAAAAAATTGGTCTGTAGTTTTCAAAATTGGTAAGTCCACAAAAGTAAAGTCTGGGAAACTTTCAGATTGAAGAACACTACAAACATAACACCTAAATGCACCAGTTTCTTCTAAACTGGGTAATTATGCTATAGCAGGTATTATTGATATAGTTTTTGTTTGTTTATTTGTGACAGGGTCACCCTGTCAACCCAGGCTTGATCAAGATTCACCATAACTTTGACCTCCTGGGCTCAAGGGATCCTTCTGTCTCAGTCTACCAAGTAGCTGGGAATACAGGTGTACCATCACATCTAGCTAATTTATTTTTATTTTTTGTAGAGATGGGGTCTTGCTATGTTGCCCAGGCTGGTCCCACACTCTTGGACTCAAGTAATCCTCCTGCCTCAGCCTCCCAAACTGATGGGATTCCAGGTGTGAGCCACCATGCCCAGCCTGAATCCTGAAAGTGTTCTGAAGGTTAGATGAGACTAATGCATCAATGTCAGTTTCCTGAGTTTGATGGCTTAGTTGTGTTATTTAAGAGAATATCCCTGTTTTTGGAAAAGATATCTAAGTGTTTGGGAGTGATTTTGTATCAGTCAGAGTTCTCCAGAGAAACAGAATCACTAGAATTAGCTGGGAGATACATAGTAGAATTTGTTTCTCAGAGAAATCTGAGTTTGCTCTAAGGCCTTCTGAGTAGATGAAGTCCAAGAAGATTAAAGAGAATAATTGCCTTTATGTAAAGGCAAGTGACTGCAGGTATGAGCCACATCTAAAAACTACCTTCGTCACAATACCCCTGCTAATTTGCATGCTTTCCCTACATTGTGAACTCTCCCATGAGTCAAATTGACAAATGTGCTCCTTTCATCCTTTTGTAATATCCCTGTATTATTGAATATTTTATATTATAAGATGACTGGCATTTATCTCTAATACGTTCTGTGCTTCTTATGGGAGCTAATGCTTAATCTTTCAAGTATGTACCCCAAGCACAGCATCAGACACAAAGGAACTGTTTTGAATAATTATGAAATAAATGGATGTTTATAAATATGTGCAAAATAGTCTGTAAATGCCTGTACATGTCTTGGTCAGTAATTAAATTTTCATAATTTCATTTAAATGTGCATAAAAGTATTAAATATTATCAAGACATGGTTGATGAACTAAGAAATCATAATTTCAGGACACTGAGTTGCATAATCATTTTGGGTTAGTAAGTTTTGCTTAAGTCAGGGATATGTAATTAAATGATAAATAACATAATATTGAACTAAGTTGTTAAACATCGGTTTGGAGATATAAATCAGCAGTCACTGGGATACTTCAAATCATCATATAAAAACCCATATGAACAGTACACATTGTAATCATTTTACAATATTTCTATGAGACAAGATGATTAGAAATGCTGTTCTAGACATTTTTATGTGTTATGGATATTACACATTAATAATTTTATCAATATTATGGCTATAAGGGTTAAATAATTTGGTTGTGATACTGTTTTGTTGCCTTACAACTTGCATATCCTTAGGGATACAACAACATAATCTTAACATCATTGCCAAATCACTCTTGCAGTTTTTTTATTACACTTTGTTATGTTTCAAGAATGATTTCAATCTTTTATATCTAATTTTATAATACACTTGCAAGGTAGTTATTTCTGTTAATTATTTTTAGATGAACTGATTGATTGTCACAGAAGTTAATTACTTGCCTTAACTTCTAATTATTGCTATTGCTGCAGCCAGGAATAGAATGCATTCCTATAAAACAGCAATCCAGTCTATATCCTGGACACCACACTTTGATTTTGTCTTTGGTTTACCCATAAAATGGATTTACCTACATTAAAACAATTATATAGAGTAGTTTACTGATAAAGACGTGAGAATTATATTATAGAATTAAAACACAAAGGATTATGACGGATTCTATGTTAAAGAAATCAAGACTTATATAGAGGCTTTATAAGTCTTTACAAGACTTATATAGTGGCAGAAATTCTTGGACTAAAATATTTTTGCATTACTTGGAAATTTTTAAGCGGCAAACAAATTACACTTGAACATACCTAATGCCAAATATGTTAGCCCATAACCCACACTATTTTGTAATCGTTAAAACGATGTTGAATTGATTATTTACCTATTGCCTCTCAGCAACAGTTCCACCCTGAATTCTCAGCTCTCTCAGGCTAGGAATGGAGTTCCAGTACTCTCTTCTCAGGCTGTTTTGCTAGTTAGTGTGCTGAGGTTCTGTCCTCACAAAGCATTGGTCAGACATTTGAAGGCAAGGAGAGGGAAGAAAAGGCCTTATTTCTTCTGGTTTTAGGTCCGTCAGCATTTCCCTAGCTTCCGGGTTTGTTTGGTGTTTTTCCACTCTGTGTTTTGCACTTCAATTGTCAGATATGTTGAACAAAGAGACCCTGGTGTGAGCAGTGCGAGCCAGCTCCGCCTCTTCAGTGGGCTGAATCCAGGGCATAGGTCAATGGGACCCTTTCTCCAACCACTAATACTTGGTGACCTCACTTTTTCGTTTTTGTTGCTACCCAGGGGATCGCCGCTGCTTACTGTTTCAATCATCTATCTTGCTTTCTGCTTTCAAACAAAAGTCTAACCAATTCCCTCTATTCCAGTCACTAAAAGGCAAACAACTGAGATTATCTTGTACTAATACAATAATTTGACCAGAAATATTTCATTTGAAATCTGAAATCCAGTAATTATTTTGTTTCTTCATGAAGTATTGTATGCAATTTTGTTTTTCTGTTCTCAGGGGAGTAGAATTTAATCAGATGTTGTACTTCTGTTGGATAACCTGTAATGGGACAAGCTTGGTGACTTCTCACATAATGAAACACACAGTCGTAACAAAACACATAGCTAGAAGCGGCAATAAAGTATCATTCACCTGGGTTTTACAATAAGGTGGGCACACAGTCTGCATTTTGGGTAAGAGGCAACAATCAGAGTTATAGTCTAGGTGGACAGGTGGTGGTGGAGTAGGCGGGGCAGTCAATTATTGATGATTTATTGGTTTTCAGATGAGTAGTCAAGGAACTACAAGAAGAATACACTGACAGAAAGGCCAGTAGACAGGGATAAGGAAACACCCCTCATAGTTTTCTTCAGAGCTGACTTTATCTTCCCACTAACACTCCTGGCTGGTTGCTATATCATGCTGGCTTCAGCTGGTCTGTGCTCCAGAGCTTGTATATCCTGAACTCCTGAACTGTCAGTCGACCTAGCTGAACTCCAGCCAGTCTCAGCAGTGGTGAGTGATGCTGAGATTTTCCTAGGATGTATCGAAGTTGTACAAGAAACCATCCTGCCCAGGCCATGTTAACAAATGGGTAGGTTGCCAGGAAGGGTCTGTAAAATCGCTTCCAGTTGGAAGAAGGGAAATGAATAGAATATTCATCCTCTTTCCTCGGCTAGAAGCCAGCTTCTCCAGCTTCATTTTCAGATAGGAAAGAAGAACCAGGAGCATAACTGATTTCCAAAGCTGCTTCCTTAGCAGACCAACACTAGCCAATCCCTGAGACTTGTGAGTGTCCCCCATTATGATTCTCTTTCAGCCACAAAAGTTTTCAGAAAATGAGGCACTGGTTCTAGACAGATAATACTGTTGGAGCAGGAGATGTAGCAAAGTAAAGATGTCATCAAACCACCTCCACAAGAAGTCATAGTGGGTGGGATGTGATTCTGCAAGAACCTTGACCACATGCTGAAGAGCAGATCTCACTGCTGTCATTAAACAGTCCTGTGCTACCACCACGAAGATGGATGGCTGGTCAACAGCCACAGAAGCAGTCGTGATGTGAGCCTGTGTTCAGCCATAGCTTCCTGTGTGTACTGGCTTTCACTTTACCCACAAACTCGTGAGCATGAACGCTTTTGGGAGGAAGAGCATCAAAAGAATGATCAATCTTAAAAGTAAACTTTCTGCATGGTATTCAAAACTCCAAACTCAATGAACTGGGAGAAAAAGACCTGTTGTGGAGGCACAGGGGAGTCTCAAGAAGGTTAAGAACAAAGTTGACTCGGACGTGAGTGGAAGTGGTCTGTGGTAAGGAGGTAAGTTGTCAAATGCTGCACCTCACGGCAGAACGTGGCTGTGTTGTACAGGTATCCGGGAAGGAGCGCGATCCTCTGGAGCTGCGAACCAGGAATCCCATCCCCGCCACCCAACCACGAGAGCTCAAAAGCCAGAGGATTCTGAGGATTCAGAGGTGTCAGTGTGAGTTTCGGACACAAGGACTGGCTCCAGCTGTCTGCTTTGAGTATCCCCTCCAGCGCCCACTTTTGCTCATTGACCCCAGACAAGGCGCAGAGAATGTTATATATATATATATCATGTTTTATATATAAATATATATAACATATATATAACATCATATATTTTATTTATATATAACATGCTATATATAGAAATAATATACAACACATATATAACATGCTATGTATATAAATAATATATATGACATGTTATATATATATATACACACATATATATTTAAAAAATTTTGAGACAGGGTCTTGCTCTGTCATTCACGCTGCAGCTCAGTGGCGCAAACTTGGCTCACTGCAACCTCTGCCTCCTGGACTCAAGCAATTCTCATGCCTCAGCCTCCCAAGTAGCTAGGACTACAGGTATGCACAACTACACCTGGCTCATTTTTGTATTTTTAGTAGAGACAGGGTTTGGCCATGTTGGCCAGGCTGGTCTTGAACTCCTGACCCAAGTGATCCGCCCACCTCAGCCCCCCAAAGTGCTGGGATTACAGGTGTGAGTCACTGCGCATGGACAGTATTTTAGATTATATGGAGTGGGTTTTCTTTTTTTTCAAGCAAAAAGAGATATTTTGACTTTTCATCATTGAAACGAGGCAAATAATAAAGTATCATAAAGTCACAGTAATATAGATCTCACCAAGCAATTAGTTATGATATTTTAAACATTTCTGGTCATATATGTTCATCAGTGCTTACATCACAGACTCTAGCTTATCCTGACTGTTCCTTGTGTTGCTGCTGCAGCTGTTCGTGCTTTCCCCTCCCAGTTGGAGTGCCCTTTGTTTTCATCCTCTTGTACACTTTGACCCTTCTCAAACTCAAAGGAAGTTAGCCTGAGGCCTGAACATGAAGCTTTATCTTTCATATTATACTTTTCAGAAACGTAAAGATATTTTATTACATTTTCCTGAAGAGTGACTGTTTCTCCTTTAATTGTATATATTTCGACATTTATCACAATTTTTATAAAGATGGGGTACCAATTATAACTACAAGACCCATTTAGTCATATATTTTAATTCCTGAAATCACTTAGCTTCCTCTTTCATGTATTATTTTGAATAACACAAATATTGCTAAATATGTAAAAAGCAATGTGGCCTTTTATATCATCAATGCTTGCATTCAAAATACAACAGTGTCTTCTACTAAATGTAGGCATGAAACCAATCAACGAATTAAAACCAATTTATAACTGAATAATAATTTAAGGTGTTTAACTCAATCATAGTTCAACTTATTTACCTCTTCCATAAATACAACAAAAAGTTGAGTTTATCGCAAAATACATTGCCAAATTAAAATTTGGGGATTTCCTTTTCAACATAGAAAAGTTTTAGAAAATTAGAAAACTAACCTAAACCACTTGAAGGTGTTCTATGTCTGTAAACACTAAAGAAAGCTTTATGCAAACTATCACAAGAAAATAGTATTCAAATTTTAAGCAAAATAATACACAATTTTTGGCCGGGCGCGGTGGCTCAAGCCTGTAATCCCAGCACTTTGGGAGGCCGAGACGGGTGGATCACGAGGTCAGGAGATGGAGACCATCCTGGCTAACACGGTGAAACTCTGCCTCTACTAAAAATACAAAAAACTAGCCGGGCGAGGTGGCGGGCGCCTGTAGTCCCAGCTACTTGGGAGGCTGAGGCAGGAGAATGGCGTAAACCCGGGAGGCGGAGCTTGCAGTGAGCTGAGATCCAGCCACTGCACTCCAGTCCGGGCCACAGAGCAAGACTCCGCCTCAAAAGAAAAAATAAATAAATAAATAAATAAATAAATAATAATACACAATTTTTATTTTTTTAACAACTAACATTGATTTTAATTTTCTGTTTATAATATTTATACTTTCAGCAAAACCCACAGCATATTTTTTTTGGACTAGTGTATTTTCTTTTCATCCAGATGAGTTGCATTTACCTCTAACTATCTCTAATGTGCTGCCAAGATATTTTAATATTTGTTAGATTGTGTAATATTTAGAAAATATTTTTCTCCCAAACGAAGACTAAATTTCCCCATTAAGAATATGAACTTCAAAAATATATTTAACTTATTACTTTTTCTCTTTTTCTCTATACGTAGTTTTTCCCATTTTTCACCCTCAGGAAATGTTTATTAAACTTCTAGTATTATTACCTTTGTACATGCAACAGATACTGGTTGTTACTCATCACTTACAGTCTAGGCACTGACATTACAGTGATAAATGAAAGATACCACCCCCATGTTTGGCTTACAAAATTTAGGGAGCTACATAGAAAACATGAATTTACAGTTGATCATGTAATTTTAATTGTGATTACTTCAGAGAACACATGCAGAAAGTCCTGATGCGGCCCAGCACGGTAGTTCACACCTGTAAGCCCAGCACTTTGAGAGGCCGAGGTAGGTGGATCACCTGAGTTCAGGAGTTCGAGACCAGCCTGACCAATATGGTGAAACCCCATCTCTACTAAAAATACAAAAATCAGGGCCGGTGTGGTGGCTCACGCCTGTAATCCCAGCACTTTGGGAGGCCGAGACAGGCGGATCACGAGGTCAGGAAATCGACATCATCCTGGCAAACATGGTGAAACTCCGTCTCTACTAAAAAAAACAAAAAATTAGCCAGGCGTGGTGGCAGGCGCCTGTAGTCCCAGCTACTCGGGAGGCTGAGGCAGGAGAATGGCGTGAACCTGGGAGGCGGAGCTTGCAGTGAGCCGAGATCGCGCCACTGCACTCCAACCTGGGCGACAGAGCGAAACTATGTCTCAAAACTACGTTTCTCAAAAACTAAACAAAACAAAACAAAAACAAAAATTAGCCAGGTATGGTGGTGTGCACCTGTAATCCCAGCTACTCAGGAGGCTGAGACAGGAGAAACGTTTGAACTTGGGAGGTGGAGGTTGCAGTGAGCCGAGATTGTGCCACTGCACTCCAGAGCAACAGAGTGAGAATCTGTCTGGGAAAAAAAAAAAGAACAAAACTCCCTTCTCTTGTGTTACATTTCAGGTACCCAAAACATAGTCCATCAAAATTTTCAGACAAACGATTTTAAAAGGCAAAGTGCTGTTTGATTCCAAAGAATACAGAACTGAATCTTTTCTATTCAGAAAGAAAAGAAAACATCATCCCCCTATAGAAATATAGAAACAAGACAAATATACAAAATTAAAGAACAGTCTGGGAGATAAATTATATCAAAACAATAGCAAAATGTGAACAAAAGACATTTCCCAAGAATCGGTTCCACATGAATTAGTCTGAAAGTAATTTATCTGGCATTTATAAGATGAAGAGCTCTATTCAAGTTCAAGGGCTGAGGAACTGCTTGTTCCGAAAATTGACATATCTGAGTTGTAATTCGATGGCAGAGAAGAATTTTTATGGGTGGAAAGGACATTTCTGGGCGTATTTCAGGCTGGTGAAATACAAGAAGGGGAAATCAAAGATAAATTGACAAAATAAACTTAAACAATATTACTGAGAGGTAGCAAAGGGATGATTTTTCAGTTTGTTGCTCCTGCTGAAAGTGGCATTTCCTAAGAAGTAAGAATTACCTGTAGAATACAATAAAAATAAGCAGTTTTACATAGCAATCAATATGTTTCTTACAAAAGCACGGGAAGCAAATTTCTTCCATCAGAAAAGCTCTAATATAAGCAGCAAATGTGAAGATAATTCAGTAAAGAAGAGTCAGACCTCTTCCATTTGTATATATGAGGTAATAGAAATCCCAGAATATATAGCTAAACTTACGAAAACAACCTTTGTAAAGGCCCTGTACTGTAAAGTCTCAATGGAGATAAAAGGAAATCTGAAACATGGAAAACAATTGACTCTGATCCAAGACTACAAGACTAGCGGAGAAGACTAGTGGAGAGACACAAAACAGAGTAAACAAATAATGGGCAGCAAAGAAAGTAGCAGAAATTTTCCAAACTACACTTAATTTATAAAACACGTGAAGACTGTTTTTAAGTGTGGATCACATAGGAATTACACGGTTACTATATCTGATTATGTAAGCTGTTAGTGTCAAACTGTTTAATTGTATATGCTGCATTTCAAATTTGTCGTAATCCTCAATGAAAAATAATGGTTTTATAAAGTCTCAAATTTTAAAAACACTGACTTTTTAAAGGAGTTATATACTGAAGCAGGTAGATTAAGTAACCAATGCTAAAATATTTCTAGTTAAATAATGTACACAGTAGCGTTTTGAAGAAGAAGATTGTACGTAACAGAAAGCAGATATATTTTGGGGTAGAAACACACATGTTTATCCTAGGTGTTCCATTTTGGAAACTTCTTTGTTTTTGAGCCTTAATATCTTCAAGGAAGAAATATTTAAAATTGGTAATGCATACTTAAAAGTTTGAGGATCATATATAATATTTTTATCTTGAAACATAGAATATGCTGTTATTGAAGTATGATATTGAGTATATAGAAAATTCAAAAATGTAATAATAGCAAACGGTATTAAGAAGCAACAGAACTCACAGGTTTCTGACTTTTGAACTGACTTACATAAAAGTTAATACTGCTCAAAACAGTATAAAAGAGAATGTGAATTTTATTATTTTAAGCCACTGCTTCTTAAGGACAAATTTGTCTTTTGATACAGTCTCTCAAACAAATGTAGAAATATGATAAATACATACATAAAACAAACAAATAAATAAAAGCAACAAGTTTAGGCTCATTTCTAAGCCTAAAGACAAACTTAAAAATTATTTTCATACAATTTTTGCTAAACCTTCTAACCTAGTCCTGCTCTTTCATGTGACCTAGGTTATGAACTCAGCAAGTGTCCAAATTTTTAATTTTTCTCTATTTTTGGAGTATAGTTTTGCTAATGAAACTCAGGGGGGAAAGAGCTTATATTTAAGATATTTATTTGAGATATTTAGATTTTCAAAAATTTTTACAAGACGATTATCATTAAAGGTTATTTTAAAAATATAGCGTCTACCTATTGTCAAAGTAGTCTCCAGGATTACCTATTGAACTAAAGAAGAAAAATCTTTCAGTCTCCAACACTTAATTTTTATTTCTACAATTTTGCTGTTCCTAAATTTTGCTTGTGTTTATATAATTTTTATTTCTACAATTTTGCTGTTCCTAAGTTTTGCTTGTGTTTATATACTTCTATATTTAAGTCATGTATTATTCATATAGGCCTTAAGGGAAAACTGCTCTATTAACATAAAGGCAAAGTCCATAAAAACTAATTAGAAAATAATTACCAAGAAGACAAAGAAATAAGAAATGTTTCAAGCTTTGAAAAATATCCCTCCTATATTAGTCTTCCATTTTGTCTTAGTAAGCTCAGGCTATTATAATAACATACTAGAAGTTGGGTGGCTTAAACAACATACTTTTTTTTCTCATATTTCTGGACATTGGAAGTTAGAGTGTCAGCAGCGTCAAAGTTCTTGGTGAGGACCCAGTTCTGGTTTAAAAATCAACTTCTTGTGTCCTCAAATGGCAGAAAGAGTCAGCTTACTCTATGGGTTCCTTTCATAAGGGCATTAATTCCACTCATGAAGACTCCATTCTCATGACCTGATCACTTCCTAAGAACCTCACCTCCAAATACTATCGTACTGGGATTAGGGTTTAAACATATGAATTTGGGGAGACGGGGGTACGTTCAGTCCATGGCAATTTGGTTATGAGTATGTCCTGGGAAATTCAATATTTAATGTTGATTTACTACAAGATTAAAATTTTAGAGTCATTTCCTCCTTTATATGAAGTGCACTCTAATTTTATTAACTTAGGAATTTGTCTTCAGTAATATTCCATTGAAGAAACAGGTAAGCCCATCATAAAAAAATCTTCCATCGTACTTTGTAAAGGCACATCCATTTTTGATAATAAATTGAATAAGTGTTTTAATTTTAGAATGCTAAATTTATCTCTATTGCCAAAGACAAGTTATAGTTTAAACATAAGATGATAATATTATCAAAAAAGATTTGATAAAACATTTGGACAAAGAGCATACATATAAAATTAAAAATATCATTTCTTAATTTATGTAACATCCAAAGTAACTATATTTGTTTTGGCACATCAGCAAATTCAGAATTATGGTAGTGCCAAATGTCTGAACATTGTATAAAGAATATCTTATATATTCTATATAATTAATAATGATATTAATAACACTATTAGTGATACCATATTATTGTATATCTTATATAGATACTAAATATAAAATGTCTAAACATTTTATAAAGAATATCTTATATTCAGCCTTAAGCCAAAAAGTGAAAAATAATTTTGGCAGGTTTCAGAGCTTTTTTGTTTTTTCTACTTTTTGTTTGTTGCTGTGTTTCATAAATAACCAATTTTTACATTTATTTCTGGTTATCTTAGTTATCTATTCTGATTTACTATTGAGACTATACATCCCTATTTGGTGTAATAATATTTTAATTATTTTAGTTGCAACTGGTAAAAAACCTTTTTTTTCCAAATATATTTTTTATTACTATTTTTTACATGGTATGTATGAGTTTAATATGCATGAGTTTAAGCTTCAAAAGCTACAACAGGGATTTAGCTTAAAATTTCTAACCACGGCTGGGCATGGTGGTTCATGCCTGTAGTCTTAGCACTTTGGGAGGTCGAGGCGGGCGGCGGATCACAAGCTCAGGAGATTGAGACCATCTTGACCAACATGGTGAAACCCCATCCCTACTAAAATACAAAAAAACTAGCCAGGCGTGGTGGCCCGTGCCTGTAATCCCAACTGCTTCGGAGGCTGAGGCGGGGAAATCCCTTGAACCCGGGAGGTGGAGGTTGCCATGGGCTGAGATGTTGCCGTGGGTTGAGATGTTGCCGTGGGCTGAGATGGTGCCACTGCACTCCAGTCTGGCGACGGAACAAGACTCCGTCTCAAAAAACAAAAAAAAAAACAAAAAAAACAAAAGAAATCCTAACCATGACATAATATGTAGACATATTGTTTCTACCATTATCATAATCTCCTCTCAGGAATAATGTCTCTTTCCCATTATTAAATTCATATATTATAATCCCTGGTAAATTTTGGTATTATCAGTTACCTCTATCAAATACATTTTTCTTTGGCTGTTTCAGAAGTATTTTACTTTTGTTATTTAGTGATAAAAATATTTTTAAAGGAGTTCTCTTTATGTCATAAAGCTCTGTATTTTGGCTCATTTTTGTCAAATCATGCTATTGGAAATGCATTACTTCTATGGGCATTCGAATGGGTTTCCACATCATGTATATTTTATGATCATTATGTATTTTATGACCATTCTCTTTCATTTCATGTTTTAACATGATCACCTTAGCATTTCATATTTTAATTGAATTAACATTGATATATTTTAATGTTTATTTTTTCAACTTCCAAGAATTTTAAAAAATGTATGTTGCATTTTATCAAATGCTTTTAATCCCATTTTTAAATTGTCTAATTTTTGTATTTTATGATAGACCAAATTTATGTAACCCTTAAATATAATTATTACTTGTATTTATGTGAAAAAAGTTATATGAAAAATTTATCAGCTTTGTAAAGCTTCTGCCCATACACTACTAAACTATTTTAAACATCTTATTATTTTTTATCTATATGGATAATAAAAACTAGCATTTTTTAAAGTGACTACTATATAGCAAGTACTTTCTCAAAAATCAGACAAGGAGTTACACAAATAATTATTAACAGGGCAAGCACTGGTTTGCATTATGAATTAGAGTTGGACAGGTGTGGTGGCTCACATCTGTAATTCCAGCAACTTTCCAGCATGCCTGTAATTCCTAGGCAGGTGGATTGGGGCAACGTGGTGAAACCCCATCTTCAAAAAAAGAAAAAATTTACCAGGCCATGGTGGCATCTGCCTGTAGTCACCGCCACCCTGGGAGGCTGAGGTGAAAGGATCACTTGAGCCCAGGAGGTCAAGGCTGTAGTGGGCTGTGATTGCACCACCACACTCCAGCCTAGACAACAGAGCAAGACTCTGTCTCAAAAAAAAAAAAAAAAAAAAAAAAGAAAAAAAAAGAAGGAAAGAAAGAAAATAGGAAAAGCAATTTAGAGTCTAGAAGAATGGTGTTAACCAGACTTCAAATGATTGAGGAAGAAACATATGTGGCAATTGTTCCATATTCTAAACTGAGCCACTAGATTTTCTTTAGAGCATTAGGAAAGAAAAGGTAATTTTTTTTTTGTATTTATTTTTAAGGTAAAGAATAGAGAAGAAAATATATTTGGAAGGAAACGTGAGAAGTTTCCTATCATTTTTCTTCCCATTTTTTAGTGGAAGGAGCAGATAAAAATACCTCGTCACACTGACATATCCTCTTTGAATTTGGGTACAGTGGACACTGTCTATTTCACACAAGATTAGCCTGAGGTTTTGCTATCTATCTGAGATGGCAAAACAGGAGAGAGAAAATACTTCATTGGGAGCTAGCTACATGTACGTAAATTTGGATTGTACCAGATATGTGCTCTGCAAAAAGGGAGCCAAACTGATACCATTTAAAATGCTCCTTAGAAATACTATCTGAAGGAATTACATAATGCCAACAACAGGGTAGACATCTGGAAGTCCAGGCACTCAGTCCGGCAAACTAAATTTAGACATTCTTTCAGCTGGCATGTCTTAAAGTTAAGAAACTTAAAATGTACCTTACTATAGAGTAATATTTGGCCAGATTCCAAGCTCCAAGAGACAGAAATCAAATCATTATGCAACCAAGCAAGTGAAAATGTTTTTGCCCTTTAAACATATTTTCTAATCTCCTCCCAGCTGTTTCCCTGGGAGGTCATACGCCATGATTAATAAACAATGGAGAAAAGCAGGAGAGCAATGTGGGGGATGAAAAAGTCTACCAAATGTCCATTTCCAGATTGGATCTCTAGCCTCATATAAGGCCAAGTCAGTGAAATGAGGAATCTTTAAATAAAACTTGGAGTTTCACTATTATACAGGATAATTTAATTTTTGATTACATAGATCTTCTGTGAGACTGAAAGTAACTGGCAAAACGGTTATGTTGTCATTTTGTTGATTAACTACTAAAGTCACAGGAAATTCCTTTAATATCATACAACAGAAGGGAATAATTAGTCCCTCAGAATGGGTTTAATCAAGAAGAGAAGAAAAAACGTTTCCTTGTTTATTTTGCATCATATGGAGTCCCACTCTAACTCTTGACTTAGAATACAGTGGAAAATATGACATAGTATTTCTAATACACCAAGATCAATCTATTGCAAAATTATAATACGCTTCAGCAATAAAAAGAGGTGTCTGGGACTCAGATATCTTATAATTTGAGTAAAAAGTGTGTCTTCAATATAATGCCATCCATCTTCTCCTGACTGCTCGACATAATTACTGAACTTACTGTGGATTTCACAAAAGCCTAGAAACTTTTAAAAAGTTCACGTGCATTAACTAGTCTAATCTTCACAAGGATGCTTTTAGATATAAGGAAACTGAGATAAGGGAAATTAAATGGCTTTACAAAGATTACATAAGTGGTAGATGTTAGAGCCACCATTTGAGCAATGTAAGGGTGGACCCATGCCATTTCTTAAACTCTGTGCTTTACTGTTTCATTTTGTGATATCAGATAGCCACAAATTGGTTCAAAAAATGATTCTTAACCAAGTTTGAATGCCTCTTTATGAAAATTTATTCTTTCGACTTCTTTTCACAATATATTCTTGCAATTTGAATTCAAATAAACTATGGAGCCCCTCTCCCCCAAAATAGCCTTTTCAGCACCATTACCTGATATGCTTCAACTAGATCAAGGGTGTCTAATCTTTTGGCTTCCCCGTGACTTTTTTTTTAACTTATGTATAAATTACCCTCTTATTCTACTAAATGCATTTTTACTTTAAGTATTGTTTAGTGGACATTATTAACCCCTTTGATTTATGTTTGTTTTTACCTGACACACTTTTAGTATCTTTAAAGAAGTTATTTGTTAAATGTTCCTTACACGTCTGTCTCAGGTTAATGTCCCACTAAAGATGTGTACATCCTAATCCCTGTGAATATTTTAACATCTTTTTTTTTTTTTTTTTCAGACTGAGTCTTGCTCTGCTGCCCAGTGACATGATCTCATGTCACCACAACCTCTGCTACCCAGGTTCAAGCTATTCTTCTGGCTCAGCCTTCTGAATAGATGGGATTACAGGTGTGTGCCACCATGCCCTGTTAATTTTTGTATTTTTAGTCAAGACGGGGTTTCACCCTGTTGGCCAGGCTGGTCCCGAGCTCCTGGCCTAGTGATCTGCCCACCTCATCTGGGATTACAGGCGTGAGCCAACGCGCCTGGCTGTTTTAACATCTTATGTAAAATAGGGAACTAAATTTCTCCATGAAATTACATTTGTTAATCAGTTAATCTTTAGGAAGATTACAGGGGATTA
The DNA here is from genome assembly GCF_002776525.5 of Piliocolobus tephrosceles. NCBI lineage: Eukaryota > Metazoa > Chordata > Mammalia > Primates > Cercopithecidae > Piliocolobus > Piliocolobus tephrosceles. The sequence continues at coordinate 25,842,522 of NC_045455.1, forward strand.
TCAGGGAGGTCTCAATGTAATCCTGTGTTCCCTTAAGTGTAGAAGCAAAGGCAGAAAATGGCAACAGAGAGATTTAATAGAAGCACAATAGAGAAGAGATTAAAAGTGTGAGAGAGACTCATCTCATCCTTACTAGTTTGGAAGATAAAATACTGGAGATGGGAGCCAAAGAACGCAGGGAGGCTCCAAAGGCTGGGAATGACCTCAGATTACACCTTATAAGAAACTGACTTCTACAACCAGAAGAGTGTGAAATGAAACTAATGTTGGCCTGAGTCTGCCTCATTACTTTGAGTTTCTACTGAGGAACTGCAACCTCAGTATGTAAACCAACTGCAACCTGACTTGAGTACCTCTTGTAGCAAGAATCTCAGCCAATCATAGGAGCCAAGTTTCAGCCAATCACAAGCTGCCAACTGCTCACACCCTGCCCACTAAGGGAAATGTCAAGTTGTAACCAATCAAGCTATAATTTTAGGTGACTTTTTAATCTTCTCTTTATACTCACTGTCCACCCACATTGCTGAGTAGAGCTCTCTGTACCACTCCTAGTTCTGAATGCTGACCAATTTATGAATCATTCTTGGCTAAAATAAACTCTGCGGATTTAATTATTTACAGTTTTTATTTTAACAACAGGGAACTCAGCTTACATCCTATAACTCAATTCTGTAATCAGAGGGAATTGAATTCTTTCAAAGACTTGAATGAGCAAGGAAATACATTTTCTCCAATAGCTCCCAGGGAGGAATACAGCCTTGCTCTTGGTTTTAGCACTGTGAGACCCATGTGAGATTTCTGACCTATAAGAACTATAAAATAATAAACTTGTTATTTTTAAGTAATTTGATACAATAGGAACAAAAACTAATATAACATCGGCACACATGAAATGCAATAGAATTTTTAAATGGTACCCTTTTTGCTTCACTTTTGAATGCAGCATGAATATGATCGATATCAGATACCAAAGTGAGTATAACAATTATACTCAAGTAGAATTTACAACTAAAATTAATAAAAACTAATATCATAATTCTTAGCATTCTCAGATAGATCAAGAGCATAAAAAGTAAGGCAGAGGGCAGAGAATAAAATTCAGAAAAATTCAGGACTATTTCGTAGGAGAAATCTCTGCCATAATCCTAATTCCTCCTTCATGGTGGGAAAGTAGTGCTTTCAGTGAGGCGTCCTTCAAACAATTGCAGAGAATACTTCATATATGATGCTCGTATTTGTAGAGAGCATGGGCTAGTTTTGCATGCAAAGCTGGAAAAACATTGGACAGAAAATAATTGGCCAGGTGCTTCAGCAGTAGAAAAGAGAAGGAGAGATTAAAAGCCCACAGTCTCTTCAAGCTTGATCTCAGATAAGTAAATCCCCAAAACGTGTGTGGAACTTGTAGTAAAAATATTTACTTAGGGTCATTTAAAAAGGATCTTGTATCAAACGGGCTGTGCTGGTGGTAAGGTGATTTCCAAAATGAAAGTTCTCATGGGGTAGACACTGCCAAAGCAGATCTTAGGGAATGTTATAAAGGAAAATATGATTTGCCCATGTTATGGTATAGTGTTGACAAGTCTCAATGATATCAGTATTACCAAAAGTGAAAATTAAAAAAAAAAAATTAAAAGACAAAAACAAAAACTACACACACACACACACACACACACACACACAGTTTCCCACTAAAGGAAACAGGAGTTTAAACTGTCTTTGAGACTTAGAAACAATGAAGAGACTCACCCATTTAATAAGTCTCCAGTCCCCTAAAGCCTCTTTCTTTTCACTCTGTAGGGAAGAATTGTTTCAAGTAGGAAATTGAGATTGAGAGAAACTAGGAGAGAAAGCCAAACAAACCATAAACCCTTTCCAGATAAAAGGTGGTCACCACTAATCAGCTTAGCAAAAGAAATAAATAGACTTATCTGGAAGTAAAGATTGAAGCATGCAGCATGGAGGTTTTAATTTGTATACTGAGACTGTGCTACAACATAAAGATCCTTCAGCAATGTATATTGTCTAAGATTAATGGAAAATTAATGGAACTTGCCCTGGAAAAACTACTATGGGGTAGGGGAGGAGAAAGAGGGGAAATTTGCTAAAATTAAATTTAAAGTATGACAAGAAAAGAATAATTTTGCATTATGATTAAATCAAAAGATATGCTTCTTCATGCTAGATGCAATTAAGTAAAATATATTTTAATAAGTAAGAAAAAATAAAAACCTAAAAAAATGAAATTCCTTGTGGAGTATTGTTACCAAAGTGCCTATCCCTCTCATTCCACAGGGCTATTACCATAGGTTGGCTTTTACCTTTTTTCTCCATTTTTAATAGTATGCATATGTGTGATATGGATTGGCTGTGTCCCCACCTTCTTGAATTGTAGTTCCAATAATCCCCACATGTCATGGAAAGGACACAGTGGGAGGTAATTTAATCATGAAGGTGCTTACCCCTATGCTGCTGTTCTTGTGATAATGAATGAGTTTTCACAAGATCTGATGGTTTTATAAGCAACTTTTTCCCCAATGCTAGGAATTTCTCCTGCTGTCATGTGAAGAAGGAGATGTTTGCTTTCACTTCTGCCCTGATTGTAAGCTTCCTGAGGCATCCCCAGCTATGTGGAACTGTAGCGGTTCAGTCAAGGTGGTGGGAAAAAGTTGTAAGAAAAAGTTATAGGGAAAGAAGCAAACCTTCTTGGAAGGCCGGAAGGTTTTGCAAAACCTTCAGAATGAGATTATGGTTGAAGGCAGCCAAATTTTCTTATCTGGAGCCTGAGAGCAAAGGGCAGATAAGAAGGTAATGTAAAGGAACTTATCTAGATAAATTTGTTTACTCCTGTCTCCAGAAACCAACCTTTGATCATTCGTGTGCAGGACTGCCCTCTATTCAGGGGTTTGACAATGTTAATTACCCACAAATTACCCACAAATTGTGTTTGCTCCAAGCTTTTGTCATTAAATCTGTACTAAAATAAATATGAGTGTCTCTGGCATATGGGAGCTGCACTGTCTCAGTGGCTGCTGTACTGTCTCATTGGAGGTGCTGTGCCATGCGATCCCCTAGCTGCACTGTTAGGCAAAATACCTGTGTCAGCATACTTCTTTCATCTGTCACTCGGCCAGGGTCTGTGGGACAGAATCAGCATGGAACTGTGAGTTCACTAAACCTCTTTCCTTTTATAAATTGCTCAGTTTTGGGTGTGTTCCTATAGCAGTGTGAGAATGAACTAATACAGTAAATTGATACCACAGAGAGTGGGATACTGCTATAAAGAAACCCAAAAAAGTGGAAGCATTTTTGAAACTGGCTAACAGGGAGAGGTTGAAACAGTTTAGAAGGCTCAGAAGAAGACAGGAAGATATGGGAAAGTTTGGAACTTCCTAGAGACTTGTTGAAAGGCTTTTACCAAAATGTTGATAGTTATATGGACAATGAAGTTAAAGCTGAGGTAGTCTCACATGGAGATGAGGAACTTGTTAGGAACTGGAGGAAAGGTCACGCTTGCTATGCTTTAGCAAAGAGACTGGTGACATTTTGTCCCTTTCCTAGAGATCTGTGGAACTTTGAACTGGAGAGAGATAATTCACGGTATGTGGCAGAAGAAATTTCTAAGCAGCAAAGTGTTCAAGAAGTAACTTGGGTGCTCTTCAAAGCATTTGGTTTTATGCATTCACAAAGATATGTCTTGGAATTGTAATTTATGTTTAAAAGGAAAACAGACCAGAAACTTTGAAGTCTGGAAAATTTGCAGCCTGATGATGAGATAGAAAAAAAAAACCCAGCAGAAATTTCTGAGCAGACATTCAAGCTGGCTGCAGAAATTTGCATGAGTAATGAGGAGCCAAATGTTAACCACCAAGACAATGACAAAATGTCCCCATGGCATGTCAGAGGTCTTCACGGTAGTGTTTCCTATCACAGGTCAGGAGGACTATGAAGGAAAAATGCTTTTGTGGACTAGGCCCAGGGTCTTGGTGCTTTGTGCAGTCATGGGACTTGGTGCCCTGCTTTCCAGTTGTGGCTAAAAGGGACCAATATACAGCTTAGGCCGTTTCTTCAGAGGGTACAAGCCCCAAGCCTTGGTAGCCTACACATGGTTTGGAGCCTGTGGGTGCACAGAAGCCTAGATTTCAGATGTATGAAAATGCCTGAATGCCCAGGCAGAGGTTTGCTGCAGGAGCAGAGCCCTCATAGAGAACCTCTGCTAGGGCAGTGTGAAAGGGAAATGTGAGATTGCAGCTCCCACACAGAGTCCCTACTGGGGCACTGCCTAGTGGAGCTATAAGAAGAGAGCCACTGACCTCCAGACCCCAGAATAGTAGATCTACAGACAGCTTGCACTGCGCACCTGGAAAACTGTAGACAATGCTAGCCCATGAAAGCAGCTGAGAGGAGCCTGTACCCTGCAAAGCCACAGGGGCAGAGCTGTCCAAGGCTGTGGGAGCTTACTTCTTACATAAGTGTGACCTGGATGTAAGACATGAAGACTGCTCTACAGGAGCTTGGGTTTGCTTGGGTCCTATAGCCCCTTTGTTTTGGCCAATTTCTCCCATTTGGAATGGGTGTGTTTACCCAATGCCTGTACTCCCATTGTATCTATAAAGTAACTAAGTTGCTTTTGATTTTACAGTCTCATGGGCAGAAGGGACTTATCTTGTCTGTGATGAGATTTTGGACTTGGACTTTTGGGTTAATGCTGGAATGAGCTAACACTTTGGGGGACTGTTGGAAAGGCATGATTGGGTTTTGAAATGTGAGTGCATGAGATTTGGCAGGGGCCAGGGGATGAACAATATGGTTTGGCTGTGTCCCTACCCAAATTCCATTTTTAGTTGTAGTTCCCATAATGCCTATATGTTTTGGGAGGGACCGTGTGGGAGGTAATTGTGTCATGGGGCATTTACTTCCATGGTGACTTTCTTACGATAGTGAGTGAGTTCTCACAACATCTGATGGTTTTATAGGGGCTTTTTCCCCTTTGCTTGCTACTTTTATCTCCTACCATTATGTGAAGAATGATGTGTTTGCTTCCCCATGCACCATCATTGTAAGTTTCTTGAGGCTTCCCCAGCCATGAGGAACTGTTAGTCAATTAAACCTCTTTCCTTTCTAAATTACCCAGTCTTGTGTATGTCCTTACAATGGCATGAGAATGGAATAATAGAATGTGTATTCTACTAAAAAGTCATTCTTATATTTTGCGTATTCTTAAGATTTATGTAAGTTAACAAAACATAACTCATTTTATTATGATTTCTATATTTGTCTCTTCTTGACTACAAATTTTTTTTGACAGTCATCAATCTTGGTCCCTGAACCTGCACTTCATTTACTTTATTTTATTTTATTTTTATTTATTTATTTATTTTTAGATGGTGTCTCGCTCTGTTGCCAGGCTGGAGTGCAGTGGCACGACCTTGGGTCACTGCAACCTCTGCCTCCTGGGTTCAAACAATTCTTCTGCCTCAGCCTCCTGAGTAGCTGGGACTGTGGGCACCTGCCACCATGCTCAGCTAATATTTTTGTATTTTATTAGAGATGGGGTTTCACCATGTTGGCCAGGATGATCTCAATCTCCTGACCTCATGATGCACCCACCTTGGCCTCCTAAAGTGCTGGGATTACAGGCATGAGCCACTGCGCCTGGCCCATCTACCTTTACTTTTAAATATATATATAGTATTTTCTTGCTTAATTGCACCATACTAAATATAGTCATTCTTTTTTTAATGGAAGTTTGGATGACATCTTTTTTCTTTCTAATGTTACAAACAAGGCAGTCATGAATATTTATATACACATCTCTTGTTGAAAATGTTAAGTTTTATTTAGATTGCCTGACATATGCTCATTCATTTTCCTTATTAAAAATATTAACACATTTTGTTTTAAATTTAATTTTTCTATAAAAAATGTAATTAGATCAGTTTTACACTACTATATATATATTTTAAATGTATCAGTTTCAGAACACATGATTTTTTGTTCTCATAGTGGTCTTTTCTTCTCTGTGTCATTTATTTAGTTCTAAAAATAAATTTCTTTTGTGTACTTTTTATTGTTTAGACTATATCGTTCTGCTTTTATTTACTCAGAAATTATCATTATACATAAAGTTTTTAATTTTATCATTGTTATATGTGTAAAACATGTATTTAAGATTAACTGTTCTTGTCAAACAAGAGGAGTATCTTTTTATTTTCTCCTCAATAGTATAAGGATATCTTTAGGTTTTTGCAATTTCCAAATATCTTTCAATACAATTTGAAGTATTAGATAAATATCATGTTTACTAAATGTTAGACACTCCATGTCTTCTTTCCTAAGACAAGTGATTTAAAGTGTACTTTGTCATTATGTTTTCACTTTATCATTTGTTTGGATGTATTTATCTATTGGTTGCAACTTACTTAACACTGTATGTGTGTGCAATAGGAAGAAGAAATGAAAGTGATCAAGAGCAGTACAATACCTGACTTTCTGTTTATTTGAAAATGCCTTGTGTTTGATTTTCTACATGGGTGACTCTTCCCCTGAGTATAACATTCTTACTGTAGAATTCTTTTAGTATTAAAAAGATGCTATCACATTGCTGTCTGACATTTAATGTGAGTGAGTCTAGCCTGATTTTATTTCTTGGCAAATAAAGGAAATACAGCTCAATGCTAATAAAATACTGTAGTTAATTTAAATGTTTTTTTCTGATATTTATTTAAATGTTATACATTATTTGTTAAATTAGATTAACTGGCTTTTCTTTCTTCCAAAAAATACATTAATATAATGCTCAAATATCATTACTTACTTTTTCCTTTTTTATTGTTTTGTCTGAATACATATGCAAAGTTCAGTAAAATAGCATTTTACTGCCAAAGAAAAATAAAAAGCACTAGATGCAAACAACGTTATTTTCCTCTTCATATATATAACCAAACTTCTATTAAGAAAAATTTTATTCAATTATATTTAGGTTATTTCTTCTAGTCTGAGAATTCAGTTTTTATGACATGTATTCTTCCAATCAATAAAAATTATAATATACAGATTGTTTGTTTTTTTACATATGTATTATTATATATATATATTATTTTCTTTTATTTTTTTTTTCTGTTCTTCTTAAACTGTCGTGTGAAGATTTGCCTTTTTTAAACACTATTTTACTCTTCTAAAATTTCACATTTATGGCTGGGCATGGTGGCTCACACCTGTAACCCAGCACTTTGGGAGGCCAAGGCAGGTGGATCACAAGGTCAGGATATCAAGACCATCCTATCTCACATGGTGAAACCCCTTGTCTACTAAAAATACAAAAAATTAGCCAAGCGTGGTGGTGGGTGCTTGTAGTCCCAGTTACTCAGAAGGCTGAGGCAGGAGAATGGCATGAACCCAGGAGGTGGAGCTTTCAGTAAGCCAAGATCACACCACTGCACTCCAGCCTGGGCGAAAGAGCGAGACTCCATCTCAAAAAAAAAAAGAAAAATCACATTTATTTTCAACTTCACTCAGTGACTATTTTGACCTATTTAATTTTTAATTCTACTTCTACTGTTCCTTTCATTGGACAATATATTATTGTTTTTGCATTTATTATCCTGCCTCTGTAAAATAAATATCAAAATACTTATTAATCAGCTGTTCATTTGTAATTTACCTTTTTGTATTTTTAAAATAATTCTTGTAGATGTACTGATCCTATTACAATAAGACATTTTGTCACCTCCCTATGAATATACCAAGAAATTATTTTTCTAATATTTTTATATAATTTTATAGTAAATTGTATGTTTATAGCATGATCTCATTTTCATTATTGTGACAATCATTCCTTTCTGGAGCCTTAGTTCATCTCCCTTTGTTTTATCTATTTTTTCTGTTTATTCATTGATACTATTATTTGTAATAATCAAAGGCAATATTGACCAAGAGATAAAATCTTTGAATTGTTCTTGATAATGTTCACATTAATTTTAGTCTAGTAACTTTATTTGTCAGAAAGGGAGCAAGGGGAGGAGTTTGCTGTGAAAACTTGTGTTAACCTTCATTATTCAACCTCACAGTTTAAATATCTATACACTAATTTAGTGAATATTTTCAGGGGATTTGTCTTCTGATGACTTAGACACATGAAATATTAAATGCTGCACCACTTTGTAAAATGAACTTCTTATGTTACAATGCTCAGTTGGTATCAAATGTATCTTGTTTCCAGTAATATTGATGCTAGGAAAGGTAATTTTTGCATGGTTATTTAAAAAAAAAAGAAAAAAGATGTTTTTGTGGATTGGAGAGTATACTAACAACTTTTCAACTGCCCCCTAGCTAATTTAGAAGCTCCTTGAATTAAAAATTAGATAAATGCCTACTTATTTGTTGAGCAAAGATAACGTGACTCATGGCTTATTCTGTTCAGGCTGCTATAGCAAAATATTACAAAACAGGTGGATTACAAATAACAGAAATTTATTTCTCATAGCTGTGAAGGCTGGCAAGTCTATGATCAAGGTGCTGTCAGATTCAATGTTTGAGAGTATGATGAGCTTTCTGGCTTATTGACAGCCATCATCTCACTGTTTCACCACTGGTAGTATCAACAAAAACAGGCAAACTCTGTAAAATATTTGAAGAGGTTTATTCTGAGCCAGACATGAGTGACTAATGGCTCATGAAACAGCCCTAGAAAATCCTGAGAACATGTGCCCAGGGTGGTAGGGTTGTGGCTTGGTTTTATACATTTTAGGGAGATATAAGACATCAAACAATATATATAAGATGTACATTGGTTCTGTCGAGAAAGGTGGGATAACTGTAAGCAGGTGCTTCCAAGTCATAGGTAGATTCAAAGATTTTCTGATTGGCAATTGGCAATTGATTGAAAGAGATTTTACCTAAAGATCAAGAATCAAATAGAAGGGAGTGTCTGGGATTAAGACAAAGGCTCATGGAGACCAAGGTTCTTATTATGTAGATGAAGCTTCTAGGTAGCAGGCTTCAGGGAGAATAGATTGTAAATGTAAATGTTACTTATCAGACTTAAAATGGTGCCAGACTCTTAGGTAATTCTCTCCTGGGTTTGAACAAGACCTGAAAAGGGCAGGTCATTTTCTACATAATGTAGATTTTCCCAAGATACAGCTTTGCAGGGCCATTTCAAAGTATGTCAAAAATATACATATATTGGGTTAAAATACTTAAGTTTCTTTCAGGGCCTGCTATTTGTCATGTTGGTATCTTATTGCTACAAAGAATCTACTTTGTTAGTCTTAAGGTATCTGTTTTCCTGTTAATGGTAGTCAACTGTGCCTGAAATCTAAAGAGAGGAAAGAAGTATAATGAGATGTGTCCAAATACTCATTCCCATTATTATCTGAACTAGTGTTTCAGGTTTACTTTAGAATGTCCTTCAAGAAAAAGTGTCCATTCAGGTGACTGGGGGACTTAGAATTTTTTTTCGGTTTACAGTGGAAGGGTGAGGAAGCTCTCTGAATCCTCTTTTATAAGGGCTCTGCAATTATAATGTAATCCCCTCCCAAAAGCCCCACCTTCTAATACCATACCCTGAGGATTACAACTTCAACATATGAATTTGGGGTTGGGTTTGTGGTTAAGGGGCACAAATCTTCAGACTATAGCAGCTCAGGACAAAACAAAGGAGATGTTAAAGTTTTCCAGGACTGTAACACAACAGTGCTACAGAGGACAAGTCATACACTGGTTAACAGTTTTGCTAATTGTTTCATTTTCATGTCCATTATGTGTCTTCCAGTCAGATTTCATTAATAGTTTGCAGTTTCGTCTCTTTTTTTTT